>NC_088234.1:9117598-9185098 GCF_036934945.1 Oncorhynchus masou masou
TATTGTAGATATAGTAGATACATTGTAGACATATTGTAGATATATTGTAGATATATTGTAGATATATAGTAGATATATTGTATATATATTGTAGACATATTGCAGATATATTGTAGATATATTGTAGATATATTGTAGACATATTGTAGATATGTTGTAGACATATTGTAAAATACAAATATATTGTAAACATATTGAAGATATATTGTAGACATATTGTAGACATATTGTAGATATATTGTTGACATATTGTAGACATATTGTAGATATGTTGTAGACATATTGTAAAAGACAAATATATTGTAAACATATAGTAGATATATTGTAGATATATTGTAGACATATTGTAGATATATTGTAGATATATTGTAGATATATTGTAGACATATTGCAGATATATTGTAGATATATTGTAGATATAGTAGACATATTGGAGATATAGTAGATACATTGTAGACATATTGTAGATATAGTAGATACATTGTAGACATATTGAAGATATATTGTAGATATATTGTAGATATATTGTAGATATATTGTAGACATATTACAGATATATTGTAGATATATTGTAGATATAGTAGACATATTGGAGATATAGTAGATACATTGTAGACATATTGTAGATATAGTAGATACATTGTAGACATATTGAAGATATATTGTAGATATATTGTAGATATATTGTAGATATATTGTAGACATATTACAGATATATTGTAGACATATTGTAGATATAGTAGATACATTGTAGACATATTGTAGATATATTGTAGATATATTGTAGATATATAGTAGATATATTGTAGATATATTGTAGACATATTGCAGATATATTGTAGATATATTGTAGACATATTGTAGATATTGTCATGTCTTGTTATGTCTGTTCCTGTCCTTTCTCTTCACTCTGTCTCTCTCTGCTGGTCTTTTTAGGTTACCTTCTCTGTCTCTCATTCTTCAGCTGTTCTACATCTCCCCTAACTAGCTCATTCACTCTTTCACACCTGTTCTCTCTTCCCCCTCTGATTAGGTCTCTATTTCTCTCTCTGTTCCTGCTACTTTCAGTGTCTGATTCTTGTTTGTGTTTTTGATGCCAGAAGCAAGCTGTCGTCGCGTTTGCTTCCACCTTGTCCTATCCTGTCGGAGTCTGCCTGGCAGGTGCATCCTGCATTATACTAACGTTCTTTTTGTTCTATTGACTACGTTGGAAGAGGATTTATGCCATTCCTGTTTTTTCATTAAAGAACTCTGTTTTCTGTTAAAACCGCTTTTGGGTCTTCACTCAAGTACATAACAGAAGAATCAGACCAAGAATGGACCCAGCGGCTCCGGACCCTTTTCACTCCGCCGTCGAGATCCAGGGAGCGATGCTAGGCAGACACGAGGAGGAATTGTCTGCTGCTCGACATGCCGTTGAGACCCTGGCCGTCCAAGTCTCCGACCTCACAAGACAGGTTCACCAACTCCACCTCGATCCACCGCCCACTTCCAGGGTTTCCGAGTCTCCGGAGCCCAGGATCAACAACCCGCCGTGTTACTCTGGGGAGCCCACTGAGTGCCGCTCATTCCTCACTCAGTGTGATGTGGTGTTCTCTCTCCAGCCCAACACTTACTCCAGGAGCGCAGCCCGCATCGCCTACGTCATTTCTCTCCTTACCGGACGGGCGCGTGAGTGGGGCACGGCAGTCTGGGAGGCGAGGGCTGAGTGTATTAACCAGTATCAAGACTTTAAGGAGGAGATGATACGGGTTTTTGACCGTTCTGTTTTTGGGGAGGAGGCTTCCAGGGCCCTGTCTTCCCTATGTCAGGGGAATCGATCCATAACGGATTATTCTATTGAGTTTCGCACTCTCGCTGCCTCAAGTGACTGGAACGAGCCGGCTTTGCTCGCTCGTTTTCTGGAGGGTCTCCTCGTCGAGGTTAAGGACGAGATCCTCTCCCGGGAGGTTCCTTCCAGTCTGGACTCCTTAATAGCTCTCGCTATTCGCATAGAGCGACGGTTTGATCTTCGTCGCCGAGCTCGTGGAAAGGAGCTCGCGTTCTCCGTTGCTCCCCTCTCCACATCACTGCCACCTGCCGCATCACTGCCACCCTCCTCCGCCGGCTCGGATGCTGAGCCTATGCAGCTGGGGGTATCCGCATCTCGGCCAAGGAGAAGGAACGGAGAATCACCAATCGCCTCTGTCTCTACTGCGGCTCCGCTGGTCATTTTGTCACCTCATGTCCAGTAAAAGCCAGAGCTCATCAGTAAGAGGAGGGCTACTGGTGAGCGCAACTACTCAGGCCTCTCCTTCTGGATCACGCACTACTTTTCCGGTCCATCTCCGCTGGCCCGGGTCATCTGCTTCCTGCAGTGCCTTGATAGACTCTGGGGCGGAGGGCTGTTTTATGGACGAGACCTGGGCTCGGGAACATGACATTCCTCTCAGACAGTTAGGGAGCCCACGGCCTTGTTCGCTTTAGATGGTAGTTCTCTCCCCAAGATTCAGCGTGAGACGCTGCCTTTAACCCTCACTGTCTCTGGTAATCATAGCGAAACCATTTCTTTTTTAATTTTTCGTTCACCTTTTACACCTGTTGTTTTGGGTCATCCCTGGCTAGTGCGCCATAACCCTTCTATTAATTGGTCTAGTAATACTATCCTATCCTGGAATGTTTCTTGTCATGTGACCTGTTTAATGTCTGCTATCCCTCCTGTTTCCTCTGTCTCTTCTTCACAGGAGGAGCCTGGCGATTTGACAGGGGTGCCGGAGGAGTATCACGATCTGCGCACGGTGTTCAGTCGTTCCAAGGCCACTTCTCTCCCTCCACACCGGTCGTATGACTGTAGTATTGATCTCCTTCCGGGAACTACTCCCCCGGGGTAGATTATACTCTCTGTCGGCTCCCGAACGTAAGGCTCTCGAGGATTATTTGTCGGTTTCGCTCGACGCCGGTACCATAGTCTCCTCCTCCTCTCCCGCCGGAGCGGGGTTTTTTTTTGTTCAGAAGAAGGACGGGTCCCTGCGCCCATGCGTGGATTATCGAGGGCTGAATGACATAACAGTTAAGAATCGTTATCCGCTTCCTCTTATGTCTTCAGCCTTCGAGATCCTGCAGGGAGCCAGGTTTTTCACCAAATTGGACCTTCGTAACGCCTACCATCTCGTGCGCATCAGGGAGGGGGACGAGTGGAAGACGGCGTTTAACACTCCGTTAGGGCACTTTGAATACCGGGTTCTTCCTTTCGGCCTCGTTAACGCTCCAGCTGTCTTTCAGGCACTAGTTAACGACGTCCTGAGAGACATGCTGAACATTTTTGTTTTCGTTTACATGGACGATATCCTGATTTTTTCACCGTCTCTCTCGATTCATGTTCAGCACGTGCGACGCGTCCTCCAGCGCCTTTTGGAGAACTGTCTTTATGTGAAGGCTGAGAAGTGCATTTTTCATGCCGCCTCTGTCCCTTTTCTCGGTTCCGTTATTTCCGCTGAGGGCATTAAGATGGATCCCGCTAAGGTCCAGGCTGTCATTGATTGGCCCGTTCCTAAGTCACGCGTCGAGCTGCAGCGCTTTCTGGGCTTCGCTAATTTCTATCGTCGTTTCATCCGTAATTTCGGTCAGGTGGCAGCTCCCCTCACAGCCCTTACTTCTGTTAAGACGTGCTTTAAGTGGTCCGTTTCCGCCCAGGAGCTTTTGATCTTCTTAAGAATCGTTTTACATCCGCTCCTATTCTTGTTACACCTGACATCTCTAGACAGTTTGTTGTTGAGGTTGACGCGTCAGAGGTGGGCGTGGGAGCCATTCTTTCTCAGCGCTCTCTCTCTGACGGCAAGGTCCATCCTTGCGCGTTTTCTCTCATCGCTTATCGCCGTCAGAACGTAACTATGATGTTGGTAATCGCGAACTGCTCGCCATCCGCTTAGCCCTAGGCGAATGGCGACAGTGGTTGGAGGGGGCGACCGTTCCTTTTGTCGTTTGGACTGACCATAGGAACCTTGAGTACATCCGTTCAGCCAAACGACTTAATGCGCGTCAGGCTCGTTGGGCTCTGTTTTTCGCTCGTTTCGAGTTTGTTATTTCTTATCGTCCGGGCTCAAAAACACCAAGCCTGATGCTTTATCTCGTCTCTTCAGTTCTTCTGAGGTCTCCACCGACCCCGAGGGGATTCTCCCTGACGGGCGTGTTGTCGGGTTGACTGTCTGGGGAATTGAGAGGCAGGTAAAGCAAGCACTCGCTCACACTCCGTCGCCGCGAGCTTGTCCTAGGAACCTTCTGTTCGTTCCCGTTCCTACTCGTCCGGCCGTTCTTCAGTGGGCCCACTCTGCCAAGTTAGCCGGCCACCCCGGCGTTCGGGGTACGCTCGCTTCCATTCGCCAGCGTTTCTGGTGGCCCACTCGGGAACGTGACGCGCGTCGATTTGTCGCCGCTTGTTCGGTCTGCGCGCAGACTAAATCTGGGAACTCTCCTCCTGCCGGCCGTCTCAGACCGCTTCCCATTCCCTCTCGACCGTGGTCTCACATCGCTTTAGATTTTATCACCGGACTGCCTTCATCAGCGGGGAAGACAGTTATTCTTACGGTTGTCGATAGATTCTCTAAGGCGGCTCATTTCATTCCTCTCGATAAGCTCCCTTCTGCTAAGGAGACGGCTCAGATCATTATCGAGAATGTTTTCCGAATTCATGGCCTTCCGTCTGACGTCGTTTCCGACAGAGGCCCGCAGTTCACGTCTCAATTTTGGAGGGAGTTTTGCCGTTTGATTGGGGCTTCCGTCAGTCTCTCGTCCGGCTTTCATCCCCAGTCTAACGGTCAAGCCGAACGGGCCAATCAGACTGTTGGTCGCATTTACGCAGTCTTTCTTTTCGTAACCCTGCGTCTTGGTCAGAACAGCTCCCCTGGGCAGAGTACGCCCACAACTCGCTTCCCTCGTCTGCTACCGGTCTATCCCCTTTTCAGTGTAGCCTCGGGTACCAGCCTCCGCTGTTCTCATCTCAGCTCGCCGAGTCCTGCGTCCCCTCCGCTCAGGCTTTTGTCCAGCGTTGCGAGCGCACCTGGAAGGGGGTCAGGTCGGCACTTTGCCGTAATAGGGCGCAGACTGTGAGGGCCGCTAATAAGCGTAGGACCAAGAGTCCTAGATATTGTTGCGGTCAGAGAGTATGGCTCTCCACTCAGAACCTTCCCCTTAAGACAGCTTCTCGCAAGTTGGCCCCGCGGTTCATTGGTCCGTTCCGTATTTCTCAGGTCATTAATCCTGTCGCAGTGCGACTTCTTCTCCCGCTATCTTCGTCGCGTTCACCCGGTCTTCCATGTCTCCTGTGTTAAGCCCGTTCTTCGCGCCCCCGCTCGTCCTTCCCCCCCATCCTTGTCGAGGGCGCACCCATCTACAGGGTTCGTAAGATTTTGGACATGCGCCCTCGGGGCCGTGGTCATCAGTACCTAGTGGATTGGGAGGGGTACGGTCCTGAGGAGAGGAGTTGGGTTCCCTCTCGGGACGTGCTGGACCGTTCGCTGATCGATGATTTCCTCCGTTGCCGCCAGGTTTCCTCCTCGAGTGCGCCAGGAGGCGCTCGGTGAGTGGGGGGTACTGTCATGTCTTGTTATGTCTGTTCCTGTCCTTTCTCTTCACTCTGTCTCTCTCTGCTGGTCTTTTTAGGTTACCTTCTCTGTCTCTCATTCTTCAGCTGTTCTACATCTCCCCTAACTAGCTCATTCACTCTTTCACACCTGTTCTCTCTTCCCCCTCTGATTAGGTCTCTATTTCTCTCTCTGTTCCTGCTACTTTCAGTGTCTGATTCTTGTTTGTGTTTTTGATGCCAGAAGCAAGCTGTCGTCGCGTTTGCTTCCACCTTGTCCTATCCTGTCGGAGTCTGCCTGGCAGGTGCATCCTGCATTATACTAACGTTCTTTTTGTTCTATTGACTACGTTGGAAGAGGATTTATGCCATTCCTGTTTTTTCATTAAAGAACTCTGTTTTCTGTTAAAACCGCTTTTGGGTCTTCACTCAAGTACATAACAGATATGTTGTAGACATATTGTAAAATACAAATATATTGTAAACATATAGTAGATATATTGTAGATATATTGTAGATATATTGTAGACATATTACAGATATATTGTAGACATATTGTAGATATAGTAGATACATTGTAGACATATTGTAGATATATTGTAGATATATTGTAGATATATAGTAGATATATTGTAGATATATTGTAGACATATTGCAGATATATTGTAGATATATTGTAGACATATTGTAGATATGTTGTAGACATATTGTAAAATACAAATATATTGTAAACATATTGAAGATATATTGTAGACATATTGTAGATATATTGTTGACATATTGTAGACATATTGTAGATATGTTGTAGACATATTGTAAAAGACAAATATATTGTAAACATATAGTAGATATATTGTAGATATATTGTAGACATATTGTAGATATATTGTAGACATATTGTAGACATATTGTTGATATATTAGATATATTGTAGACATATTGTAGATGTATTGTAGACATATTGTAGATATATTGTAGATATTGTAGACATATGGTAGATATAGTAGATATATTGTAGACATATTGTAGATAGAGTAGATATAGTAGATATAGTAGATCTATTGTAGACATAATGTAGATATATTGTTAGACATATTGTAGATATAGTAGATATATTGTAGACATATTATAGATATATTGTAGACATATTGTAGACATATTGTAGATATATTGTAGACATATTGTAGACAAATTGTAGACATATTGTAGATATATTGTAGATATATTGTAGACATATTGTAGATATATTGGAGACATATTGTAGATATATTGTAGATATATTGTAGACATATTGTAGATATATTGGAGACATATTGTAGATATATTGCAGATATTTTGTAGACATATTGTAGACATATTGTAGATGTATTGTAGACATATTGTAGATATATTGTAGATATAGTAGATATATTGTAGATATAGTAGATATATTGTAGATCTAGTAGATACATTGTAGATATATTGTAGATATATTGTAGACATATTGTAGACATATTGTAGATGTATTGTAGACATATTGTCGATATGTTGTAGACATATTGTAAAAGACAAATATATTGTAAACATATAGTAGATATATTGTAGATATATTGTAGACATATTGTAGATATATTGTAGATATATTGTAGATATATTGTAGACATATTATAGATATATTGTAGATATATTGTAGACATATTGTAGACATATTGTAGATATATTGTAGACATATTGTAGACATATTGTAGACATATTGTAGATATATTGTAGATATATTGTAGACATATTGTAGATATATTGGAGACATATTGTAGATATATTGTAGATATATTGTAGACATATTGTAGATATATTGGAGACATATTGTAGATATATTGCAGATATATTGTAGACATATTGTAGATGTATTGTAGACATATTGTAGATATATTGTAGATATAGTAGATATATTGTAGATATAGTAGATATATTGTAGATCTAGTAGATACATTGTAGATATATTGTAGACATATTGTAGACATATTGTAGATGTATTGTAGACATATTGTAGATATATTGTAGATATATTGGAGACATATTGTAGATATATTGTAGACATATTGTAGACATATTGTAGATATATTGTAGATATATTGGAGACATATTGTAGATATATTGGAGACATATTGTAGATATATTGTAGATATAGTAGATATATTGTAAGAGACGGACATCATGTAAGAAGCAGTTTTGTACCTGTAGAACAAACTTCTGGTCGACGTAGCGTTTGGCCATGGAGGGCTGGAAGTCTGGGCTCTCCAGAAAACGCAGAAAGAACTCGTACACCAGCTGAGAACACACACACACACACACACACACACACAAGACACACACACACACACACACACACACACACACAAGACAGAGGTAGAGATGAAATTGTAATGCAGATACAAACAGGTTAGGTCTCTGACGGCCCGCTTCACTTTTGTTGCTAAAAACAATGAGATTCCTGGCTACTTTGAAACACGGTGCTGTGTGTGTTTGTGTGCATGTGTACCTGTAGGTGTGGCCAGGAGGCCTCTAGAGTGGGTTCATCCTCCTCCGGGTCAAACTCTGGGTTCTCACTGGGAGGTAACGTCCTGAAGATATTCACTGATATCTGAGGGAGGGAGGGAGGGGGAGGGAGGGAGGGAGGGAGGGAGGGAGGGAGGGGGAGGGAGGGAGGGAGGGAGGGAGGGAGGGAGGGAGGAGGGAGGGAGGGAGGATAGCAGAGGAGACGAGACAACGAGCAGGAGGGAGGGAAAGTGGGGGAAGAATAAGAGAATAGAAAAGATCCAGCTTTCTACTCTTCCTCTCCTCCCTCTTCCTCCCTCTATAGTTCCTCTCTTTCACCCATCTCTCCATCCCTCCTACCGACACTCTGTCCAAGATACATCCCTCCTCTCATTTGTATCCAACCGTTTCTCTCTACCTCTCCGCAATCCCCTCTCTCATTTCCTCTCTCTACCTCTCTGCTATCCCTCCCTCTCTCATTTCCTCTCTCTACCTCTCTGCTATCCCTCCCTCTCTCTACCTCTCTGCTATCTCTCCCTCTCTCATTAACTCTCTACCTCTCTGCTATCTCTCGCTCTCATTTCCTCCCTACCTCTGCTATCTCTCTCTCTCATTTCCTCTCTGCTATCCCTCCCTCTCTCTGCCTCTCTGCTATCTCTCCCTCTCTCATTTCCTGTCTACCGCTCTGCTCTCTCTCTCTCTCATTTCCTCTCTACCTCTCTCTCATTTCCTCTCTACCTCTCTCTCATTTCCTCTATACCTCTCTCTCATTTCCCCTCTACCTCTCTCTCATTTCCTCTCTACCTCTCTCTCATTTCCTCTCTACCTCTCTTTCATTTCCCCTCTACCTCTCTCTCATTTCCTCTCTACCTCTCTCTCATTTCCCCTCTACCTCTCTCTCATTTCCTCTCTACCTCTCTCTCATTTCCTCTCTACCTCTCTCTCATTTCCTCTACCTCTCTCTCATTTCCCCTCTACCTCTCTCTCATTTCCTCTCTACCTCTCTCTCATTTCCCCTCTACCTTTCTCTCATTTCCTCTCTACCTCTCTCTCATTTCCCCTCTACCTCTCTCTCATTTCCTCTCTACCTATCTCTCATTTCCTCTCTACCTCTCTCTCATTTCCCCTCTACCTCTCTCTCATTTCCTCTCTACCTCTCTCTCATTTCCCCTCTACCTCTCTCTCATTTCCTCTCTACCTATCTCTCATTTCCTCTCTACCTCTCTCTCATTTCCTCTCTACCTCTCTCTCATTTCCTGTCTACCGCTCTGCTCTCTCTCTCTCATTTCCTCTCTACCTCACTCTCATTTCCCCTCTACCTCTCTCTCATTTCCCCTCTACCTCTCTCATTTCCCCTCTACCTCTCTCTCATTTCCTCTCTACCTCTCTCTCATTTCCTGTCTACCGCTCTGCTCTCTCTCTCTCATTTCCTCTCTACCTCTCTCTCATTCCCCCTCTACCTCTCTCTCATTTCCCCTCTACCTCTCTCTCATTTCCTCTCTACCTCTCTCTCATTTCCTGTCTACCGCTCTGCTCTCTCTCTCTCATTTCCTCTCTACCTCTCTCTCATTTCCCCTCTACCTCTCTCTCATTTCCCCTCTACCTCTCTCTCATTTCCTCTCTACCTCTCTCTCATTTCCTGTCTACCGCTCTGCTCTCTCTCTCTCATTTCCTCTCTACCTCTCTCTCATTTCCCCTCTACCTCTCTCTCATTTCCCCTCTACCTCTCTCTCATTTCCCCTCTACCTCTCTCTCATTTCCCCTCTACCTCTCTCTCATTTCCTCTCTACCTCTCTCTCATTTCCTGTCTACTGCTCTGCTCTCTCTCTCTCATTTCCCCTCTACCTCTCTCATTTCCCCTCTACCTCTCTCTCATTTCCCCTCTACCTCTCTCTCATTTCCTCTCTACCTATCTCTCATTTCCTCTCTACCTCTCATTTCCTCTCTACCTCTCTCTCATTTCCTGTCTACCGCTCTGCTCTCTCTCTCTCATTTCCTCTCTACCTCACTCTCATTTCCCCTCTACCTCTCTCTCATTTCCCCTCTACCTCTCTCTCATTTCCTCTCTACCTCTCTCTCATTTCCTGTCTACCGCTCTGCTCTCTCTCTCTCATTTCCTCTCTACCTCTCTCTCATTCCCCCTCTACCTCTCTCTCATTTCCCCTCTACCTCTCTCTCATTTCCCCTCTACCTCTCTCTCATTTCCTCTCTACCTCTCTCTCATTTCCTGTCTACCGCTCTGCTCTCTCTCTCTCATTTCCTCTCTACCTCTCTCTCATTTCCCCTCTACCTCTCTCTCATTTCCCCTCTACCTCTCTCTCATTTCCTCTCTACCTCTCTCTCATTTCCTGTCTACCGCTCTGCTCTCTCTCTCATTTCCTCTCTACCTCTCTCTCATTTCCCCTCTACCTCTCTCTCATTTCCCCTCTACCTCTCTCTCATTTCCCCTCTACCTCTCTCTCATTTCCCCTCTACCTCTCTCTCATTTCCTCTCTACCTCTCTCTCATTTCCTGTCTACTGCTCTGCTCTCTCTCTCTCATTTCCCCTCTACCTCTCTCTCATTTCCCCTCTACCTCTCTCTCATTTCCCCTCTACCTCTCTCTCATTTCCTCTCTACCGCTCTGCTTTCTCTCTCTCCTCCACTCTTACTCTTTTATAATTTAATGTTAATCCAGCTGTGTCCCAAATGGCACCGTCTTCACAATATAGTGTGCTAATAGACCGGTCTCCCTCCATCTTTCCCACCCTCCTCTCATCCCTCCATCTCTCTCCTCTCACCCTCACTCTCCCCTCTCTCCCTCCCTCCTCCTCTCCTCTCTTCTACACTCCTCTCTCTCCCTCTCTCCGTTCACTCCCTCCTTCCCTCCTCATCTCCCCCTCTCCTCTCTCTTCCCATCTCCCCTCCCTCTCTCTCTCCTCCTCTCCTCTCTCACCCCCTCTCCCCTCCTCTCCTCTCTCTTCCTATCTCCCCCTCCCTCTCTCCCTCCTCCTCTCCTATCTCACCCCTCTCCTCTCTCTTCTCCCTCCCTCTCTTTCCCCTCCCACCCTCCCCCTCTCCTTTCTCACCATCTTAATAGCCTCTGGGTAGAGTGGCTCTATCAGAACTCCTCTGCTGGTTGCAACAGACTCCACCAGCTCGTTGAGCGCAGCTCGTTTGATCTCCTTCCCCTTGAGGTCGGCCACACAGTCCAGGAAGTCAAAGAGGACACAGCACTGCTGCAGCTTCTTACAGAACAGGTTATGGAGCTCTGCCACTGGGGCATCTGGAGGAGGGACGGAGCGACGGATGGAGAGAGGGATGGAGAGACGGATGGAGAGAGGGATGGAGAGAGGGATGGAGAGAGGGAAGGAGAGAGGGATGGCGAGTGGGATGGAGAAAAGGATGGAGAGAGGGAAGGAGAGAGGAAGGAGAGAGGGATGGAGAGAGGGATGGAGAGAGGGATGGAGAGTGGGATGGAGAGAAGGATGGAGAGAGGGAAGGAGAGAGGGATGGAGAGACGGATGGAGAGAAGGATGGAGAGAGGGGTGGAGAGACGGAAGGAGAGAGGGATGGAGAGATGGAAGGAGAGAGGGATGGAGAGTGAGAGGGAGAGGTTAAACAGTCAAAACAATTTCAACCAACAGGCTGCACTTCTTGATGACATCAAGGTAATCACAGCAAGGTAATCACAGCAAGGTAATCACATCAAGGTTATCACATCAAGGTAATCACAGCAAGGTAATCACAGCAAGGTAATCACAGTGAGGTAATTACAACAAGGTAATCACTCAAGGTAATCACAGTGAGGTAATTACAACAAGGTAATCACAGCAAGGTAATCACAGCAATGTAATTGCAACAAGATAATCACAGCAAGGTAATCACAGTGAGGTAATTACAACAAGGTTATCACATCAAGATAATCACACCAAGGTAATCACAGCAAGGTAATCACAGCGAGGTAATTACATCAAGGTAATCACAGCAAGGTAATCACATCAAGGTAATCACAGTGAGGTAATTACAACAAGGTAATCACATCAAGGTAATCACATCAAGGTAATCACATCAAGGTAATACTCCTTTGTGAGAGCTAAATGTCCAAAGTCTATGTTAAAAGTTCAGTACATATTTCTCCCTCTGCACCTCTACAACCCTCTCCTCATCCCTCTCATCCCTCTCATCCCTCTCACCCCTCCTAACCTCTCCTTCCCTCTCACCCCTCCTTCCCTCCTTCCCTCTCACCCCTCCAGAGAGAGGGAGAGACAGAGGAAAGAGAGGACAGAGATAAGTGAGAGAGAGGAGAGAGAGAGAGAGAGGTGTATATAGGGTTAAAGGATGACATAATCTCTGTTGCTCCTCTGTCTCTCGCTCTCTTTCCCCCTCTCCCTACATCCCTCTGGGTACCTCCCTCCCTCCCCCTCTCTCCTTCTCTCTGTAGCTTTCTAAATGAGATGAGCAACTACTGCTCTCGTCTTTAAATAACACCTATTATGTTTTAGCTCTCTGTGTGTGTGTGTGTGTGTGTGTGTGTGTGTGTGTGTGTGTGTGTGTGTGTGTGTGTGTGTGTGTGTGTGTGTGTGTGTGTGTGTGTGTGTGTGTGTGTGTGTGTGTGTGTGTGTGTGGGTTGTGTGACGATTAGCCGCTATATTTTAGCTGCCGCCCTCCTCCTCTCTCTGTCTCTCTCTCTCTCTGTCTCTCTCTCTCTGTCTCTGTCTCTCTCTGTCTCTGTCTCTCTGTCTCTCTGTCTCTGTCTCTGTCTCTCTCTCTCTCTCTGTCTCTGTCTCTGTCTCTCTCTGTCTCTGTCTCTGTCTCTGTCTCTCTCTCTCTGTCTGAGAGAGAGAGACAGAGAGAGAGAGAGAGAGAGAGAGAGAGAGAGAGAGAGACAGAGAGAGAGAGGAAAAGGGAGATAGACAAGATATAGAATGAATCAGTAACATGTTTATTTTTTTTCCATTGCTCACACAACAATGTCACTGTACTGCGCTCTCTCCTCTCTCTCTCCTCTCCTCTCTTCTCTCTCCTCTCTCTTCCTCTCTCCTCTCTCTCCCTCTCCTCCCTTCTCTCTCTCCTCTCCTCTCTTCTCTCTCCTCTCTTCTCTCTCGTCTCTCCTCTTTCCTCTCTCTTCCTCTCTCCTCTCTCTTCCTCTCCCTTCCTCTCTCCTCTCCTCTCTTCTCTCTCCTCTCCTCTCTTCTCTCTCCTCTCTCTTCCTCTCCCTTCTCCTCTCCTCTCCTCTCTTCTCTCTCCTCTCTTCTCTCTCTCCTCCTCTCTCCTAACTCTTCCTCTCTCCTCTCCCTTCCTCTCTCCTCTCCTCTCCTCTCTCTCTCTCCTCTCTTCTCTCTCTCCTCTCTTCCTTTCCACTCTTCCTCTCCTCTCATCACCCTTCCCTCTCTCCATTCCTACAGCTGTAAATGTAGATTATCTCCCTTCTTCATTTTCTTCCCTCTTCTTTGCTCTCATCACCTCTCTCTACCTTTCTCTCCCTATATGTCTCTCCCTCACTCTCTCCCTCCTCTTTCCCCCTCTTCCTCTCTCTCTTTCTCTCCCTCTCTCTCTCTGTCCTCCCCCCACCCCCCATATTGATCAGGAGAGGATTCTGCATCTTATGTAACTCTATACCTCTCCAGCTGGCCTCTCCCTTACATACAGACACACACACACACACACATATTACACTAATGCACACAGACACACACACTATTGAGGGGTTCTAGTTTAAACTGCGATAATAGATCATATATGTCTATTGTGGAGTTCTAGGCTATAAAAGATAAATAAGCTTCTATTGTGAGATGTAATTGACCACATAAGATCACGGCAAAGGGCTATTTAAAGAGTGTCTCACACACACACCCACACACATCCTATCTCTGTGGTTATGATGTTTTTCAGGACATCATTGATGCCTCAGTTTTTACTGATTTTAAGGTCCCCTACTCCCCCACACCTCTCTCTCTCTCTCTGTCTCTCTCTCTCTCCCTTTCTTTCTCGACCTCCATTTCTCTCTCTTTAACTATGTCTCCCTCTCTCTCTTCCTCTCTCTTTCTCTCCCTTTCTTTCTGGACCTCCATTTCTCTCTCTTTAACTATGTCTCCCTCTCTCTCTTCCTCTCTCTTTCTCTCCCTTTCTTTCTCGACCTCCATTTCTCTCTCTTTAACTATGTCTCCCTCTCTCTCTTCCTCTCTCTTTCTCTCCCTTTCTTTCTGGACCTCCATTTCTCTCTCTTTAACTATGTCTCCCTCTCTCTCTTCCTCTCTCTTTCTCTCCCTTTCTTTCTGGACCTCCATTTCTCTCTCTTTAACTATGTCTCCCTCTCTCTCTTCCTCTCTCTTTCTCTCCCTTTCTTTCTCGACCTCCATTTCTCTCTCTTTAACTATGTCTCCCTCTCTCTCTTCCTCTCTCTTTCTCTCCCTTTCTTTCTGGACCTCCATTTCTCTCTCTTTAACTATGTCTCCCTCTCTCTCTTCCTCTCTCTTTCTCTCCCTTTCTTTCTCGACCTCCATTTCTCTCTCTTTAACTATGTCTCCCTCTCTCTCTTCCTCTCTCTTTCTCTCCCTTTCTTTCTGGACCTCCATTTCTCTCTCTTTAACTATGTCTCCCTCTCTCTCTTCCTCTCTCTTTCTCTCCCTTTCTTTCTGGACCTCCATTTCTCTCTCTTTAACTATGTCTCCCTCTCTCTCTTCCTCTCTCTTTCTCTCCCTTTCTTTCTCGACCTCCATTTCTCTCTCTTTAACTATGTCTCCCTCTCTCTCTTCCTCTCTCTTTCTCTCCCTTTCTTTCTGGACCTCCATTTCTCTCTCTTTAACTATGTCTCCCTCTCTCTCTTCCTCTCTCTTTCTCTCCCTTTCTTTCTCGACCTCCATTTCTCTCTCTTTAACTATGTCTCCCTCTCTCTCTTCCTCTCTCTTTCTCTCCCTTTCTTTCTGGACCTCCATTTCTCTCTCTTTAACTATGTCTCCCTCTCTCTCTTCCTCTCTCTTTCTCTCCCTTTCTTTCTGGACCTCCATTTCTCTCTCTTTAACTATGTCTCCCTCTCTCTCTTCCTCTCTCTTTCTCTCCCTTTCTTTCTCGACCTCCATTTCTCTCTCTTTAACTATGTCTCCCTCTCTCTCTTCCTCTCTCTTTCTCTCCCTTTCTTTCTGGACCTCCATTTCTCTCTCTTTAACTATGTCTCCCTCTCTCTCTTCCTCTCTCTTTCTCTCTTTCACAGGACAAACTTTCTTTTCTATCTTAGGGAGCAAATCTACTACACACACACTACACTCACACACACACACACACACTACACTCACACACTACACACTCACACACTACACTCACACACACACACACACACTACACTCACACACTACACACTCACACACTACACTCACACACTACACTCACACACACCCCCAAGTAGGTAGACTGCCTTATGCCTCTAGATTCTACCGGGTGGTCTATGCCCATAAACTGTGTCGTGTTTGCATTTCACTTCTCAAATTGTACTTTCATTGTTTGCTGTATTCAGTTTGATTAGAACAGATTCAGATTTGAGTAGATTCAAAATTATTCTGATAATCAAAGTGATTCTAATTAGAATTGATTCAGAGTGAATTTTGATTCAGCAAAAGGAATATGTGTTTATAATGTTGTAAGGTTCTACATTACAGGGGAACCATATTCCCTATGTAGTGCACTACTTTCGATTAGGGCCATAGGGCTCTGGTCAAAAGTAGTGTCCTACATAGGGAATAGGGTGCCAGGGTAGGGTGCCTTTTTGTAGCTGCCCTCTAGATAGACAATATGTTTGTCTCAACTTCCTGGTTAAATACAGATCAAATAGTACATCATAAAACTATGAGAGGAGGAGAGGGGAGAGGAGATGAGGAGAGAGAAGAAGAGGAGAGATGAGAGGAGGAGAGATGAGAGGAGGAGAGGGGAGAGGAAGAGAGAAGAGGAGAGAGGAGAGGAAGAGAGGGAAGAGGAGAGGAGGATAGGAGAGTAGAAAGGAGAGGAAGAGAGTGGAGAGGAGAGGGTAGGAGATAAGAGGAGAGAAGGAGACGGGAGAGGAAGAGATGGGAGAGTAGGAGAGAGGAGAGGAGAGGAGGGAAGATGAAGAGAGGGGGAGGAAGAGAGAGGAGAGGAGAGGAGAGGAGAGGAGAGGAGAGGAGAGGAGAGGAGAGGAGAGGAGAGGAGAGGAGAGGAGAGGAGAGGAGAGGAGAGGAGAGAATCTAGCCTGTGGGTGAAAATGTGACCTTAGCATCGTTAGCATGTTAGCTAAAGCATGGAGACCCATGACCAGAGAGGGAGGCTGATGCTGTAGCCCCAGGGGAGGACATCAAAGCTGGGCAGGAGCGCAAGGCTAACAGCCAGTCTGAGGGAGACGTGGAGCTCTAGAGGACGAATGTTTCTAGTACTGCATTATTCTAAATCCAATGGTATTGTTATTATAATATGGAGCCTGTAGTCACAAAGCGTCTCGGATTAGGAGACCTGATCTGGGACCAGGTTCCCTTTATTCATTATTATCTCAAAGACAAAACTCATCCTAGATCAGCACTCCTCTCTGGGTTTTACCTACAGGGATGTTTTAGACTCTAAATAAATTGAGATTCTTATAATAATGATAGTTGTATGTTATTATTCTATCGTGCTTAATATGAGAACTACAACTAGAACTACACCTACAACAACACCTAGAACTACAACTACAACTAGAACTACACCTACAACAACACCTAGAACTACAACTACACCTATAACTACAACTATAACTACATCTAGAACTACACCTACAACAACATCTAGAACTACACCTACAACAACACCTAGAACTACAACTACAACTAGAACTACACCTACAACAACACCTAGAACTACAACTACAACTATAACTACACCTACAACAACACCTAGAACTACAACTACAACTAGAACTACAACTATAACTACATCTAGAACTACATCTAGGACTAGAACTACACCTGGAATTACAACTGCAACTAGAACTACAACTAGAACTACACCTACAACAACACCTAGAACTACAACTACAACTAGAACTACACCTACAACAACACCTAGAACTACAACTATAACTACATCTAGAACTACACCTAGGACTAGAACTACACCTGGAACTACAACTGCAACTAGAACTACAACTACATCTTCAACAACACCTAGAACTACAACTACACCTAGAACTACAACTATAACTACATCTAGAACTACACCTAGAACTAGAACTACACCTGGAACGACAACTAGAACTACAACCACAACTAGAACTACAACTACAACTAGAACTACAACCACAACTAGAACTACAACCACAACTACACCTAGAACTACAACTACACCTAGAACTACAACTACAACTAGTAGCTCCAACCGTATTCTAGCGCACATGATTCTAATAGTTAACTGGTTGATAAGCTGCATCAGGCTAATTACAACTGGTGTTGGGCGAAGGGTCTCTTTCCAGGAACAGGGTTGGAGTTAAAACCTACAGGAAGATATCTCTCCAGGAACAGGGTTGGAGTTAAAACCTACAGGAAGATATCTCTCCAGGAACAGGGTTGGAGTTAAAACCTACGGGAAGATATCTCTCCAGGAACAGGGTTGGAGATAAAACCTACAGGAAGATATCTCTCCAGGAACAGAGTTGGAGTTAAAACCTACAGGAAGATATCCCTCCAGGAACACTCTTAGAATAAATGGTTCCAAAATGGTTCTTTGGCTGTCCCCATAGGAGACCCATTTTTGGTTCTAGGTACAACTCTTTTTGGTTCCAGGAAGAACCCATTTGGGTTCCATGTAGAGCCCTGTGTGGAAAGGGTTCTATGTGGAATACAAAAAGGGTAATACCTGGAACCAAAATGTTGTTGTTTTTTCAAAGGGTTCTCCTATGGGGACAGCTGATGAGCCCTTTTAGGTTGTAGATAGCACCTTTTTCTCTTAGAGTGTACATAGAATAAGACAAGACAAAGATCAAATACATTGACGCGGAGGTATATGACTTAAAATAGTAGCCTCCTACAACAGGCGTAAACAGAATAGACCTTGACGAGGAGGTAGGACTATACAACCCACCTTTGAGTAGCGGCAGCGGCGTCAGCTCGACCTGGGAGCTCTGGTAGCGGAACTGGGACGAGGAGTGGGAGCGCCTCTGCCGGGCTCTGCGCATCGACCGCCGGGGAAACCCATCCACCTTCTCCGCTGATGGGACCGAGAACCCGGTGGTCGGGGAGGAAGGGCTGGTCGGGGGTAGTTTAGTCGTCTCCATCGTGGCCGTGCCGTGTTAGCGAGCGGCCCGGTGTGTGTGTGTCAAGTGTGTGTGACCAGATGCACCGATGATAGGATAGTGAAGGAGAGGTGTACAGGATGGAGGCGAAAAACTCTTTTTTAAAACCTCTTATGGAGCCAATACGTAATTATTTTTTAAAATCAAAATGGATAATCTGGGAATAGAACATAGTGAGGAATTGGATGAAGGAGGGAGGAAGGAAGGAGGAAGGAAGGAAGGAAGGAAGGAAGGAAGGAAGGAAGGAAGGAAGGAAGGAAGGAAGGAAGGAAGGAAGGAAGGAAGGAAGGGATAGAGACGGAGTGCTGCAGTCCAGAGATGGATGGATGGAAGATTAGAGGACAGGGGGGTAAAATAAATAGGCTGGTGTGTGTGTGTGTGTGTGTTCTGCTGTTGCTTGAAGTTCAATTCGTTTCGCACCTTGTGACTGCCTGCCTGCTGCCTATACCGTCTCAATACAGCCGAGGGAGGAGAAAAACGTTGCTCCAGTCGTTTTTGAAATAACGAAACATATTTTTACACAAAAGACAAACGCATTGATCTAACGGAAATGATCCATGTATCTACTGATGGACAGGAAGAAGCACGTGGATTATTTAGGTTACAACTGTGAGGGTTGCTTTGCCGTATTGGCGTCATCAGCTTGTCATCGGACTAAATTTGGTATTTATTTATATATTTCTGTCATGGATATAGCCTAGCCTATAGAGTATGGATCCTTACATAAAGCACATCACACCGATAAAGCAGAACTACCAGAGCACCGGTTATTGGAATCATTCCATTCAAGAAAACGTCAACAACATGAATCCATAAAATCAGTCGTTTGATTGGTCCGTCCACATCAATGAATAATAAATCATTAATTGATTAGGTCATACCAGACTCATATCATAAAATCGTCGATCTGATTCCGCTTCGATAACGCATCACTGTTCCCCGGTTCCGTGAACGGTTCCGATATTCGGTAACCAGCCTGGCCCTGCCGTTTCAGACCGAACAGGGCTCCGCGCAGGGCGGGGATGGAGATGGGGTGCTCGAACGTGCCGACATGTGCGGTTCTTCAGGTAGGCCGCTGCAACACCGAATCCCTGCTCACCGTTAAAAACACCTCCAAAACCTTCGCAGTGCCGGTTGGTCACAGATACGTTAGGTATATTCCCGTTATTTTCCGTCTGCAAGTCGCGTCTCCTCTCTCCTTGATTCGGTAAGGGAAGCGGTTTCTCTCTCTCCCCTCCCTGCTGTATCCTCGTCTCTCTTCTGTCTCAGCTGCACTTAGGTGGTGCAAGGAGAGAGAGACACACTGCGGATGACGCTCTTCTCTCCACAGCGAATTATTTAATTATTTCAGTTATATTTATGTAGACTTACCCCCTGTTTTTACGCCATGGACGGACGGTGGCGCGCTTGTCTTGGGCTAGTCGGTGGATGCGTTATGACACGACGGGCGCACACGCTCTTTCACTCCCCCATCTTTAAAATATAAAAAAAGAGCCGCGTTTATCCTTTTATCCGACCTGCGCTCCTTCTGTTCCTCTAGCTAAGATACACCCACCGATTGTTCACCGCTGTCTGTTTTTCCTCCTTCTCACCCCCTTTTCCTCCCTTCCTTCCCTCGCCTCTGCGCGTGTCTACCGTGTCTCACAGACGAGGTAAACACTTTCGGCTATTGATTCTAGCCTCGCTCACGCTCTCGTGCCCGGTGTCCACACGCGCTTTGTTTGTGAAGGAATCATCTGTATCAACCCGGTTAGCAGCCGTTACCGTTCATGACCAGTGCTCGGTGTCTCTCCAGTGGCGTGGTAATGTTTCCTCTCTCCGTCTATCAATCCAATTCAATTCAAGGGGCTTTATTTTGCATGGAAAACATATGTTTACATTGCCAAAGCAAGTGAAATAGGTAACAAACCAAAAGTAAAATAATCAGTACAAAATAAACAGTTAACATTACACTCAAAAAGTTCCAAAAGAATAAAGACATTTCAAAGATCCTATTATGTCTATATACAGTGTTGTAACTATGCGCAAATAGTTAAAGTATAAAAGGGAAAATAAATAAACATAAATATGGGTTGTATGGTGATTCTGCTTCACTGGTTGCCCTTTTCTTGTGGCAGTTTCCACCTCATTCATAGCCGGCCTTTCTCAATAGCAAGGCTATGCTCACTGAGTCTGTACATAGTCAAAGCTATCCTTAAGTTTTGGTCCGTCACAGTGGTCAGGTATTCTGCCTGCCGCTGTGTACTCTCTGTTTAGTGCCAAATAGCATTCTAGTTTGTGCTGTTTTTTTTGTTAATTCTTTCTAATGTGTAAAGAAATTATATTTTTGTTTTCTCATGGTTTGGTTGGGTCTAATTGTGCTGCTGTCCTGGGGCTCTGTGGGGTCTGTTTGTGTTTGTGAACAGAGCCCCAGGACCAGCTTGCTTAGGGGACTCTCCTCCAGATTCATCTCTCTGTAGGTGATGGTTTTGTTATGGAAGGTTTGGGAATCGCTTCTTTTTAGGTGGTTGTAGAATGGAACGGCTCTTTTCTGGATTTTGATAATTAGCGGGTATCGGCCTAATTCTGCTCTGCATGCATTATTTGGTGTTTCACATTGTACACTGGGGATATTTTTGCAGAATTCTGCATGTAGAGTCTCAATTTGGTGTTTGTCTCATTTTGTGAATTCTTGGTTGGTGAGCGGAGTAATTTTAGCCAGATCCTAATTGGTAAGTCAAATTTTATGTTCCTTTTGATGGCATAGAAGGCCATTCTTGCCTTTAAAACAAGTTTTAATGACTCCAACTTAAGTGTATGTAAACCTCCGACTTCAACTGTATATATTAAAAACAATGGGTACATATTGAAGACGTGTCCACGTTCATCCCCAGAATCTTTTCACGTGTTAATTTTCTGAAAATAGCTGTGCAGCAACGCCCCCCATCCTAACTGCCAGAGCTTGAGAGGATCTGCTGAGAACAATGGGAGAACTCCAGGCTGTAATCGCTGCCAAAGGTGCTTCAACAAAGTACTGAGTAAATGGTCCGAATGCCTATGTAAATGTGAATGTAAATTTTTTTTTTTTTTTTTTTTTTTATATATTTGCAAACATTTCTAAAACCCTCTTTTTGCTTTCACATTATGGGGTATTGTGTGTAGATTGATGAGGAAAAAAGACAATTTAATCAAATTTAGAATAAGGCTGTAACGTAACAAAATGTGGAGAAGGTCAAGGGGGTCTGAATACTTTCTGAAGGCACTACCCAAGATGCATCTGTTCTGGCGGCAGCCCAACATCTCATTAAGACACTTTATGTTGGAGTTTCCCTTATTTTGGCAGTTACCTGTATATCCTATGTTTAAACCTAAATCTGGGATATATATAGTTTATATTGTACGAGATGTGGTTTTCCAAATATAGTCATATGCTATTTGTTTTGTCTATAGCCTGTTCAATACATTTGCAGCTTTTTACAATTAATTAAAATCACACTTAAAAGGTTTGAAAGTCCATTGAATTGTTAATTTTATACACAAATAAATTAACTCAATATGTGAGGTTCTAATGAAGAGTTAAAAAGATTATTACAATCAATCAATCAATTATTCTACTCTCAAAGAAGTTGATCAGGGCCAATAATCTGTTATGACCAATGAACAGGGCCAATAGTCAGTTATGACCAATGATCAGGGCCAATAGTCAGTTATGACCAATGATCAGGGCCAATAGTCTGTTATGACCAATGAACAGGGCCAATAGTCAGTTATGACCAATGAACAGGGCCAATAGTCTGTTATGACCAATGAACAGGGCCAATAGTCTGTTATGATCCATGATCAGGGCCAATAGTCTGTTATGACCAATGAACAGGGCCGGTTATTCAAAAACACAAACCGTAAATCAACATAACAGCTACAGAATTCCTCACAAGATGTGAACAACCATTGCATGTGCTTGGTATATACATGTACCAAACACCAGAGTCCATCAATTTTAAGTGTCTTTCTGTTCTTTTCTACAGAAACCTAAATGAGTCTTTCACAGGGTGCCAGGAATCTTACTCCATGAAGGACACATCATCCCAGACGTTGGCTGTAGATCACCTGGTGGTTGTCTGTCGACAGACAGTGGAGATTCAACGTGGAGATTCAACGTGGAGATTCGTCAGAAAATTGCCAAAAAATCAGTACTGATGTTCTGTGGTCAGAGGCAATAGGGCCCAGCAACCACCGACTGCTTCCAACCATTCGCCAAACAGTGTGATTGGTCCATTAGAACTCGCCCCAGGTGGGTGATGCAGGGTCGCAGAGCCAATCAGGACTGTCCAGGATGTCGGAGAGGGACAATTCTATTGGGGGTTCAATGGCTGGGGTAGACAAGCTCAGAGAGTACATGGTCAGAGGGTAGGAGATGGGTGACAGAGTAGGAGCAGGGATAGTTGGAGGGGCAAGATTAGTTCTTGGGGTAGTTGGATGGGCAAGATTATTTATTGAGGTAGTTAGAGGGGAAATATTAGTTTTTGGGGTAATTGGAGAGGCACAAATATTGTTTGGGGCAATCAGAGAGGCAATATTAGATATTGGGGAATATAGAGTGGAAAGCAAAGGGTAGGGGTTAGTCACATGGGCAGTTGAAGGAACAGTGACGAGAGTGGGGACAGGTAAACAAGCCCTCTGCCCTCCAGGTACTGGGGCAAGAAGAGAGCCCGGGGTAGTTTGAGGGGACACAGCGGGTGCCGGGGTAGTTTGAGGGGACACAGCGGGCGCAGGGGTAGTCACAGGGGCAATAGATGACGCGGAGGGGGACAGGATCTGGCAGCAGGGGATATTGGCGGGTATAGAGGAGGGCCGGAGGGTGCAGGCAGATTCATGTTGCTCCAGGGTGGCTGTGTAGAGCTGGAACTCTCTTCTCAGATCAGCAATCTCCTTCTCTAGAGCTGAGTTAGAACTTTCCAAGGTCTGTAGATCCTAGAGAGAGAGAAAGAGAGAGATATGTTGGTTAGCATTGCTATTATTAGAAATACTAATATGCAAACGCACACAAACCTACAGTGAGCTACAAAAGTGACATTTTTGTTGTTGTTGTTTTGGCTCTGTACTCCAGAACTTTGGATTTTAAATCAGACAGTGACTACGAGGTTAAGGTGCAGACTGTCATCTTTAATTTGAGGGTGTTCTCATCCTTATCGTGTGAACCGTTTAGAAATTAATTAACTTTTTTGTACGTAGTCCCCCTCATTTTAGGGACCAAAAGTATTGAGACAAATGAATGGTAAATAATGAATAATTATGAGTGACAAAGTTAGACACAAATATCATACATCCCCGCCCAAAATGCTAACCTCCACTGTTATTGTAATGGTGAGAGGTTAGCATGTCATGGGGGTATGCTAACCTCCACTGTTATTGTAATGGTGAGAGGTTAGCATGTCATGCCGGTATGCTAACCTCCACTGTTATTGTAATGGTGAGAGGTTAGCATGTCATGGGGGTATGCTAACCTCCACTGTTATTGTAATGGTGAGAGGTTAGCATGTCATGGGGGCATGCTAACCTCCACTGTTATTGTAATGGTGAGAGGTTAGCATGTATGATATTTGCAGGTATGATATTTGTGCGTCTGTAACTTTCTCACTCGATTCATTCATGATTATCCGTAACCATGGTAGCATTCACATTAATGTAGACGTGTTTAGAAACATTACATTCTTATCTACAATAAAAGTGACTCCAAAATGACACAATACATTATTTACCATTCATTTCTATTGGGCACAAAATAATCTGAAACACAACCAAAAACAAACAGCAAATGCATCTAACAAATTTGTAGAGTCACAAGCTTGATGTCGTCAATACATGCTATGAATATGGGACCAAATACTGAACTGAAGGGGGGGGGGGGGATATGTACAAAAAGTGCTGTAATTTCTAAACTGTTCACCTGGTATGAAAATACCCTCAAATTAAAGATGACAGTCTGCACTTTAACCTCGTAGTAATTGTATCATTTAAAATCCAAAGTACTGGAGTACAGAGACAAAACAATAAAAAAATAATTTTTAAATGGTCACTGCCCCAGTCCCTTTGGAGCTGACTTCATTCCACTGGTGGAACATTCCGTTCTTAGACAGAGTAATTGTGGTTTGAAGAGAGAGAAAGTGAAAGTTGGCTCTGATTCTAGGACAGAGGTTAGGGATAGCCTGCAGAGTTTCTGAACTAAATGGCCCTATAAAAATGTGTGTGTCTGACTGTCGGTGTTGGGGAAGCTACTTTCACACTGGAAGAAGGAAAGCTACATGTTGGTGGTGTGTAGTTCCAGTAGTTAGCTACACCGCTACCTGGTAAAACAGTAGTGTGTAGTTCCAGTAGTTAGCTACACCGCTACATAGTAAAACAGTAGTGTGTAGTTTCAGTAGTTAGCTACACCGCTACATGGTAAAACAGTAGTGTGTAGTTCCAGTAGTTAGCTACATAGTAAAACAGTAGTGTGTAGTTCCAGTAGTTAGCTACAGCGCTACATGGTTAAACAGTAGTGTGTAGTTCCAGTAGTTAGCTACACTGCTACATGGTAAAACAGTAGTGTGTAGTTCCAGTAGTTAGCTGCACCACTACCTGGTAAAACAGTAGTCTGTAGTTTCAGTAGTTAGCTACACCGCTACATGGTAAAACAGTAGTGTGTAGTTCCAGTAGTTAGCTACACTGCTACATGGTAAAACAGTAGTGTGTAGTTCCAGTAGTTAGCTACACCGCTACATGGTAAAACAGTAGTGTGTAGTTCCAGTAGTTAGCTACAGCGCTACATGGTAAAACAGTAGTGTGTAGTTTCAGTAGTTAGCTGGTGGTGGTGTGAGTGTCATAATTAAAGTTGCCACTCTATTCCCTATGTAGTGTACTATGAGGAAGGGAGAGAGTGAGTGAGGGAGGGAGGAGAGAGGCAGGGATGGGTGAGAAGGTAGGAGAGAGGCAGGGAGAGGTGAGAGGGGGAGGAGAGAGGCAGGGAGGGGTGAGAGGGGGAGGAGAGAGGCAGGGAGGGGTGAGAGGGAGAGGAGAGAGGCAGGGAGGGGTGAGAGGGGGAGGGAGAGAGGCAGGGAGGGTGAGAGGGGGAGGAGAGGGCAGGGAGGGGTGAGAGGGGGAGGGGAGAGAGGCAGGGAAGGGGTGAGAGGGGGAGGAGAGAGGCGGGAAGGGGTGAGAGGGGGAGTAGAGAGGCAGGGAGGGGTGAGAGGGGGAGGAGAGAGGCAGGGAGGGTGAGAGGGAGAGGAGAGAGGCAGGGAAGGGGTGAGAGGGGGAGGAGAGAGGCAGGGAGGGGTGAGAGGGGGAGGAGAGAGGCAGGGAGGGGTGAGAGGGGGAGGAGAGAGGCAGGGAGGGGTGAGAGGGGGAGGAGAGAGGCGGGAAGGGGTGAGAGGGGGAGTAGAGAGGCAGGGAGGGGTGAGAGGGGGAGGAGAGAGGCAGGGAGGGGGTGAGAGGGGGAGGAGGAGAGAGGCAGGGAGGGGGTGAGAGGGGGAGGAGAGAGGCAGGGAGGGTGAGAGGGAGAGGAGAGAGGCAGGGAAGGGGTGAGAGGGGGAGGAGAGAGGGCGGGAAGGGGTGAGAGGGGGAGTAGAGAGGCAGGGAGGGGTGAGAGGGGGAGGAGAGAGGCAGGGAGGGTGAGAGGGAGAGGAGAGAGGCAGGGAAGGGGGGTGAGAGGGGGAGGAGAGAGGCAGGGAGGGGTGAGAGGGGGAGGAGAGAGGCAGGGAGGGTGAGAGGGAGAGGAGAGAGGCAGGGAAGGGGTGAGAGGGGGAGGAGAGAGGCGGGAAGGGGTGAGAGGGGGAGTAGAGAGGCAGGGAGGGGTGAGAGGGGGAGGAGAGAGGCAGGGAGGGTGAGAGGGGGAGGAGAGAGGCAGGGAGGGTTTCTCTTTAGAGCAAGGGTTTCCCAGAAATGCTCTGACTGCACAGGCAGATTGCATCACACACACACCATAGTTATCGATCCCTCTCTGTGAGTAACCAGCCTTACTATAAACCACATGCATGAGATAAAGAGACAGAGAGAGATAAAGAGAGAGAGACAGATGAAGAGAGAGAGATAAAGAGAGAGAAAGAGATAAAGAGAGAGAAACAGGTAAAGAGAGACCGAGAGAGATAAAGAGAGAGAGAGATAAAGAGATATACATAATATGACACTTGAAATGTCTTCAATTCTTTTGGAACTTTTGAAAGTGTAATGTTTACTGTTCATTTTTTGTTTAACTTTTGTTTATTATCTATTTCACTTGCTTTGACAATGTAAACATATGTTTCCCATGTCAATAAAGACATTACATTTAAATATAAATGAGAGCGAGAGAGAGAGTTGAGGATGAAAGAGAGAAACTGAAAATATACAAGTCAAGTTAAGAAGTGAGAGAGAGAAAGAAAAAGAGAAAGGAAAAGAGAGTTAGAGAGAACAAAGAACATGAGAGAAAGAGAGGATAAAGAAGAGGAGAGAAATCTGGGTTAAAGATAAAGGAGTAGTGTGTAGTTCCAGTACCTGGTGGAGGATGTCTGCTCTCTCCGTCTGTTTTTTCCTGCTCTTCCTGGCAGCATCTCTGTTCTTCACTCTTCTTTTACCTCTCCGGTCCACACTCACTCCTTTCTGTCCTCCTCTCTCCTGGAAATAAAATGTGTGATCAACTCAGTAACATACAGGTTATAATACACCTTAATAAAAATAAAATGGTGATCTTTATCTGCTGATCTGACCACCTGTACACTCAGGTGATCTATAACTAGTGATCTGACCACCTGTACACTCAGGTGATCTATAACTAGTGATCTGACCACCTGTACACTCAGGTGATCTATAACTAGTGATCTGACCACCTGTACACTCAGGTGATCTATAACTAGTGATCTGACCACCTGTACACTCATGTGATCTATAACTAGTGATCTGACCACCTGTACACTCAGGTGATCTATAACTAGTGATCTGACCACCTGTACACTCATGTGATCTATAACTAGTGATCTGACCACCTGTACACTCAGGTGATCTATAACTAGTGATCTGACCACCTGTACACTCAGGTGATCTATAACTAGTGACCTGACCACCTGTACACTCATGTGATCTATAACTAGTGATATGACCACCTGTACACTCAGGTGATCTATAACTAGTGATCTGACCACCTGTACACTCAGGTGATCTATAACTAGTGATCTGACCACCTGTACACTCAGGTGATCTATAACTAGTGATCTGACCA
Source organism: Oncorhynchus masou masou (assembly GCF_036934945.1). NCBI lineage: Eukaryota > Metazoa > Chordata > Actinopteri > Salmoniformes > Salmonidae > Oncorhynchus > Oncorhynchus masou. Next base: position 9,145,147 of record NC_088234.1, read on the forward strand.
GCTGTACACTCAGGTGATCTATAACTAGTGATCTGATCACCTGTACACTCAGGTGATCTATAACTAGTGATCTGACCAGCTGTACACTCAGGTGATCTATAACTAGTGATCTGATCACCTGTACACTCAGGTGATCTATAACTAGTGATCTGACCACCTGTACATTCAGGTGATCTATAACTAGTGATCTGATCACCTGTATGCCCAAATTATTTATAACTAGTGATCTGACCACCTGTACACTCAGGTGATCTATAACTAGTGATCTGACCACCTGTACACTCAGGTGATCTATAACTAGTGATCTGACCACCTGTACACTCAGGTGATCTATAACTAGTGATCTGACCAACTGTACACTCAGGTGATCTATAACTAGTGATCTGACCACCTGTACACTCAGGTGATATATAACTAGTGATCTGACCAGCTGTACGACCAGGTTATAACCCCTTTTGGTGGTGGAAAGCTACAAGATGTGCTGCAAATGTTTTACTGCTGGGCTGGAACAAAACCCTGCACATCATATAGGAACACTGGTTGCTGTTTTATAGTCTACTACAGATGCAGAACTGAGAAAGTATTACACCAGCATCACAAACAATTTGATCATAATTTCATTATCTTAATACTTATACTAGACTATAAGTGATGTATTATGCAACGACTTGCTATTAATATCCCAATAAACAGTGTAACTTACCGATTCAGATGGGCTTGGGCAGTCCTCACCGGAGAAAGACGTGCCGCTGCCTTCTGATCGCGAGTCGATGAAGGATGCCACCAGCGGCATATCTGTTAGTAATGGTCCCATATGGCGCACCGTTAACCGCAGCAGCAAATACAAGGAACGTTTCTAAACGGCCACGGGCAAAGATGTATGCATTTCCTTTTCACGACTGGATATGGGGACTACGGTATTGCTATGATCTTCTCAACTTGTTGTAAAACCCTACAGCGCCTTCTTGGATAAATGGGCAGGATATTGACTGTCAGTTTACCTGCAGACGTCTCTTTACGCTTGTATTGCAGAAGCTGGAACGTCCTTTCACTCTTATAATGTTTGTAGAAACCGCCCACCTGTTTGTAAAATAGGGCAGAACCTTAAGGAGGGAAAGGGAGGGAGGGGGCTAGGGTCTTGTGCTTTCAGTTTCAGTTTATTTTAAATTGCATGGTTGCAAAGTAACAGGAGGAAGTTGATCAATGGGCGCGCGGCGGACATGACCATATTTGACCGTGCTTTTATTTCGACACTACGTGCTGGGAATTTTATGAATGGTAGGAAGTGTAGAGAATATCAAGCAGAAACGCGGCGATTTATCTATTATTATTTTTGTTGTATTATTATAATGTATTTTTTATTGCGATAATCATATAACAATATTCCACATCAACACAGGGACATTCCTGTGAATACAATGAAAAAATAAATAGAACACCAGTTGAACCCCCCAATTGTTTTGGGTTGAAATAATACAAATAACAATAATTCAGCAGATAATTTATATTTGACAAGGCAATGAGACATTATTAACAGACATTCAGAGACATGACTACTCATAATGTTTCCAACTTTTTAAGTTTCAGAATTTTGAGGGATTTATAAAATTGTAGCAGTTCAATGAAAAGAAAAATGGGAAAGAAAAAAAAAACATTTTTCTACCCATTTACATTTCCGAATATAATTTTTGGCCAAAAGAATAATAATGTTAATAAAATTGTTATGATCGGAATTACAACGATTGTAGTGGTTTTCTTCTGGGGAAAGAGAGGCGGACCAAAATGCAGCGTGGTTAGTTTTGTACATCTTTAATAAAGGTGAAAATACAACAATCTACAAAACAAGAAACGTGAAAAAAACAAAACAGTTCTATCTGGTGCCACAAACACAAAGACAGGAACAATCACCCACAAAACCCAACACAAAACAGGCTACCTAAATATGGTTCCCAATCAGAGACAACGACTAACACCTGCCTCTGATTGAGAACCATATCAGGCCAAACATAGAAATAGACAAACCAGACACACAACATAGAATGCCCACCCAGCTCACGTCCTGACCAACACTAAAACAAAGAAAACACACACGAACGATGGTCAGAACGTGACAGTACCCCCCCCCCCCCCAAGGTGCGGACTCCGAACGCACAACCTAAACCTATAGGGGAGGGTCTGGGTGGGCATCTGTCCGCGGTGGCGGCTCTGGCGCTGGACGTGGACCCCACTCCATAATTGTCTTAGTCCACCTCCTTAGCGTCCCTTGAGTGGCGACCCTCGCCGCTAACCTTGGCCTAGGAACCCTAACAACGGGCCCGACTGGACTGAGGGGCAGCTCCGGACTGAGGGGAAGCTCGGGACTGAGGGGAAGCTCGGGAGTGAGAGGAAGCTCGGGACTGAGAGGAAGCTCGGGCAGGTTGATGGATCTAGCAGATCCTGGCTGGCTGGTGGTTCCGGCAGATCCTGGCAGTTCTGGCAGATCCTGGCTGACTGGTGGTTCTGGCAGATCCTGGCTGACTGGCAGTTCTGGCAGATCCTGGCTGACTGGTGGTTCCGGCAGATCCTGGCTGACAGGCAGCTCTGGCAGATCCTGGCTGACTGGCGGATCCTGGCTGAATGGCGGATCCTGGCTGATCTGGAAGATCCTGGCTGACTGGCGGATCCTGGCTGAATGGCGGATCCTGGCTGACTGGCAGATCCTGGCTGACTGGCGGATCTAACTGATCCTGGCAGACTGGCGGCTCTGGCGGATCCTGGCAGACTGGCGGCTCTGGCGGATCCTGGCTGACTGACGGCACTGGCGGCTCCTGGCTGACTGGCGGCACTGGCGGCTCCTGGCAGACTGGTGGCACTGGCGGCGCTGGGCAGACTGGCGTCTCTGATGGAGCTGGGCAGACGGGTAGCTCAGGCGGCTCTGGGCAGATCTGCAACTCTGATGGCGCTGGGCAGACGGGTAGCTCAGGCGGTGCTGGGCACTGGCGACACTGGCGGCTCCTGGCTGACTGGCGGCACTGGCGGCTCCTGGCTGACTGTCGGCGCTAGACAGACTGGCGACTCTGATGGCGCTGGGCAGACGGGTGGCTCCGGCGGCGCTGGGCAGACGGGAAGCTCCGTCAACGCTGGAGAGGAAGGCTCTGGCAGCGCTGGACTGAGGAGCTCTGGCGCCTCTGGACTGAGGGGCTCTGGCGCCTCTGGACTGAGGGGCTCTGGCGCCTCTGGACTGAGGGGCGGGAGCTCTGGCAGCGCCGGACAGAGAAGCTCTGGCGCCTCTGGAATGAGGGGCTCTGGTGCCTCTGGACTGAGGGGCTCTGGCGCCTCTGGACTGAGGGGCGGAAACTCTGGTAGCGCCGGACAGGCGGGAGCACCTGTGTTGATGGGACGGAGAGACAGCCTGGTGCGGGGTGCCGGCACTGGTGGTACCAGGCTGGGGACACGCACCTCAGGGCGAATGCCTTGCATACTACGCCAAATCAAATGCTCTCTTTCTTCACACTCCCCCAATTCTATTAACACCTCCTCGAGTGTCTCCTCATCTCCCATCCGTTCACTCTCCACCATTCTGTCCAATAACTCCTCGACCCTCTCAGACTCAGCCCTCAGCTTCGCCGATAGCTCCGATAACATCCATGGCTCCTTATGGTAAACAGGGGGAGTTGGCTCAGGTCTGGCTCCTCACTCTGCCACACTCTCCCTGTGCCTCCCCCAATACATTTTTGGGGCTGCCTCTCGGGCTTCCAGCCGCTCTGCCGTGCTAGCTCCTCATAATGCCGCCTCTCTGCTTTCGCTGCCTCCAGCTCGGCTTTGGGGCGGCAATATTCCCCTGGCTCTGCCCAGGGTCCTTTCCCATCAAGGATCTCCTCCCAAGTGCATTTCTCCAAATAGTGCAGCCTCTCCCACTGCTGCTGCTGCTGCTGCTGCTGCTGCTGCTGCCTCTGTCGCTTCTCCTGCTGCTGCTGTTGCTGCTGCCTCTGTTTACCACGCCACTTGGTCCTTGGTTGGTGGGTGATTCTGTAACGGTTTTCTTCTGGTGAAAGAGAGGCGGACCAAAATGCAGCGTGGTTAGTTTTGTACATCTTTAATAAAGATGAAAGTACAACAATCTACAAAACAAGAAACGTGAAAAAACCAAAACAGTCCTATCTGGTGCCACAAACACAAAGACAGGAACAATCACCCACAAAACCCAACACATAACAGGCTACCTAAATATGGTTCCCAATCAGAGACAATGACTAACACCTGTCTCTGATTGGGAACCATATTTAGGTATGTCCAGAGGCGCCAGAGCTCCTCCGTCCAGCGCTGCCGGAGTCTACAGTCTTCCAGCGCCGTCTGAGCTGGCCGCGTGCCCAGCGCCGCCTGAGCTGCCCGTCTGTCCAGCACCATCAGAGTCTCCCGTCTGTCCAGAGCTGCTAGAGTCTCCCGTCTGTCCAGAGCTGCTAGAGTCTCCCGTCTGTCCAAAGCTGCTAGAGTCTCCCGTCTGTCCAGAACTGCTAGAGTCTCCCGTCTTTCCAGAGCCGCCAGAGCCGCCAGTCTGTCCAGAGCCGCCAGTCTGTCCAGGGCCACCAGTCTGTCCAGAGCCACCAGACCCGCCAGCCTGTCCAGAGCCGCCAGTCTGTCCAGAGCCGCCAGAGCCGCCAGCCTGTCCAGAGCCGCCAGCCTGTCCAGAGCCGCCAGAGCCGCCAGCCTGTCCAGAGCCGCCAGCCTGTCCAGAGCCGCCAGCCTGTCCAGAGCCGCCAGCCTGTCCAGAGCCGCCAGAGCCGCCAGCCTGTCCAGAGCCGCCAGAGCCGCCAGCCTGTCCAGAGCCGCCAGAGCCGCCAGCCTGTCCAGAGCCGCCAGAGCCGCCAGTCAGCCAGGATCCGCCAGAGCCGCCAGTCAGCCAGGATCCGCCAGAGCCGCCAGTCAGCCAGGATCTGCCAGAGTCGTCAGTCAGTCCGGAGCTGCCCTTCAGTCCCGAGCTGCCCCTCAGTCCCGAGCTGCCCCTCAGTCCCGAGCTGCCCCTCAGTCCCGAGCTGCCCCTCAGTGCCGAGCTGCCCCTCAGTCCCGAGCTGCCCCTCAGTCCCGAGCTGCCCCTCAGTTCCGAGCTGCCCCTCAGTCCTGAGCTGCCCCTCAGTCCCTAGCTGCCCCTCAGTCCTGAGCTGCCCCTCAGTCCCGAGCTGCCCCTCAGTCCCGAGCTGCCCCTCAGTCCCGAGCTGCCCCTCAGTGCCGAGCTGCCCCTCAGTCCCGAGCTGCCCCTCAGTCCCGAGCTGCCCCTCAGTCCCGAGCTGCCCCTCAGTCCCGAGCTGCCCCTCAGTTCCGAGCTGCCCCTCAGTCCTGAGCTGCCCTTCAGTCCCGAGCTGCCCCTCAGTCCAGTGGGGCCATTTAGGGGGGTCGCCACTCAAAGGACGTTAAGGAGGTGGACAAAGACAATGATGGAGTGGGGTCCACGTCCAGCGCCAGAGCGCTGGAGTGGGGTCCACGTCCAGCGCCAGAGCGCTGGGGGGGGGTACTGTCACGTTCTGACCATAGTTCTTTTGTGTTTTCCTTGTTTTAGTGTTGGTCAGGACGCGAGCCGGGTGGGCATTTTATGTTGGATGTCTAGTTTGTCTGTTTCTGTGTTTGGCCTGGTATGGTTCTCAATCAGAGGCAGGTGTTAGTTGTTGTGTCTGATTGGGAACCATAATTAGGTAGCCTGTTTTGTCATTGTGGGTTGTGTGTGATTGTCTATGTCTAGTTGCATGTTAGCACTATGTTTCATTAGCAGTCACGTTCGTTTGTTGTTTAGTTAGCTTGTTCAGTTTACGTCGTGTCTTTCGTCATTCAATAAAAGAATGCATTCATACCACGCTGCGCATTGTTCCGCTTCATACGATGATCGTGACAACATCAATAGCAATATATTGAATTATAATCACCCAAAATTACTTCATTAACTGCCAAACGTATCCACTTATTGTTGAATTTTTTTATCGAAAAGATTAAAATCATTAATTTGTGAACTTGGAAAAGAGGGAACAATCTCATAACATAACAAAGTATTCTTCAAGTCATTCATTTGTAAACTTGGAAAAGAGGGAACAGTCTCATAACATAACAAAGTATAGAAAGTGGAATTGCTTTGCAAACTTTCATATATTCTCTCTGAGTAATATTAACCCAGAATGTACCAATGAAAATCAAACGGCAGAAACTCCCCAGTGTTGTCTAACAAATCACAAATAAAATAAATATCATTGTCAAAAGCCTTTGAAAAATGGATATCCTATTCATTTGAATAACTTTATTATTCCAAATCATTTTAATAACTTTATTATTCAAAATCATTTTAATAATTATTATTCAAAAATGTTTCAAAAAATTGTGCTTGAATATCATTTTCCAGATAAATAACAATTTTGAAACTTACACAATTTAACAGGTAATTTTGGAGGGTCAAAAACACATTTCATTACGATTTCAATTCCACCAAGTTTAATAAACAGACTGTTAGGGATATGATACCATATAGAGGTAGGATTAGACAGTCATAATTTCAATCAACGTGGGGAATTTCGCTGACACGGATCGTGGATAGGCTGTAGACATAGGCCTACTTACAGATGAAGTGGGAAGTTTACATACACTTAGGTTGGAGTCATTAAAACTCGTTTTTCAACCACTCCACAAATGTCTTGTTTACAAACTATAGTTTTGGCAAGTTGGTTAGGGCATCTACTTTGTGCATGACACAAGTAATTTTTCCAACAATTGTTTACAGACAGATTATTTCACTTATAATTCACTGTATCACAATTCTAGTGGGTCAGAAGTTTACATACACCAAGTTGACTGTGCCTTTAAACAGCTTGGAAAATTCCAGAAAATTATGTTATGGCTTTAGAAGCTTCTGATAGGCTAGTTGACATCATTTGAGTCAATTGGAGGTGAAACTGTGGATGTATTTCAAGGCCTACCTTCAAACACAGTACCTCTTTGCTTGACATCATGGGAAAATCAAAAGAAATCAGCCAAGACCTCAGAAAAAAAATTGTAGACCTCCACAAGTCTGGTTCATTCTTGGGAGCAATTTCCAAACTCCTGAAGTTACCATGTTCATCTGTAAAAACAATAGTACCGAAGTATAAACACCATGAGACCATGCGGCTGTCATACCGCTCAGGAAGGAGACGCGTTCTGTCTCCTAGAGATTAACATTTTTTGGTTCGAAAAGTGCAAATCAATCCCAGAACAACAGCAAAGGACCTTGTGAAGATGCTGGGGGAAACAGGAACAAAAATATCTATATCCACAGTAAAACGAGTCCAATATCGAAATAACCTGAACAAGGAAGAAGCCACTGCTCCAAAACCGCCATAAAAAAAGACAGACTACGGTTTGCAACTGCACATGGGGACAAAGTTCGTACTTTTTGGAGAAATGTCCTCTGGTCTGATGACAAAAATAAACTGTTTGGCCATAATGACCATCGTTATTTTTGGAGGAAAAAGGGGGAGGCTTGCAAGCCGAAGAACATCATCCCAACCTTGAAGCACGGGGGTGTGCAGCATCATGTTGTGGGGGTGCTTTGCTGCAGGAGGGACTGGTGCACTTCACAAAATAGATGGCATCACGAGGAAAGAAAATTATGTGGATATATTGAAGCAACATCTCAAGACATTATTCAGGAAGTTAAATCTTGGTCGCAAATGGGTCTTACAAATAGACAATGACCCCAAGCATACTTCCGAAGTTGTGGCAAAATGGCATTAAGGACAACAAAGTCAAGGTATTGGAGTGGCCATCACAAAGCACTGACCTCAATCCTGTAGAACATTTGTGGGCAGAACTGAAAAAGTGTGTGCGAGCAGGGAGGCCTACAAACCTGACTCAGTTACACCAGCTCTGTCAGGAGGAATGGGCCAAAATTCACCCAACTTATTGTGGGAAGCTTGTGGAAGGCTACATGAACCGTTTGACCCAAGTTAAACAATTTAAAGGCAATGCTACCAAATACTAATTGAGTGTATGTAAACTTCTGACCCACTGGGAATGTGATGAAAGAAATAAAAGCTGAAAGAAATAATTCTCTCAACTATTATTCTGACATTTCACATTCTTAAAATAATAATAATAAACAATTTGGACCTTTTTTGGACCTTTTCGCTGTGGTAACTAGTGGAAATCAAAATATACGTTTCCAAACGTTTGTTGCTCCCTCTGAATTGATACAGCCGCGCCTTTGCCTTGGTGGCGGTTTACGAATCAAATAGCCTAAAGCCTTTTGAGTGACGCTGACGTCAACCAATCATATTTTTATCTGAAGCTTGTCCCAAACATTCACCAATCCACGATTAGAGCGGGCGGGACTACTTTAGTATCAACTTCCTGCTTGTCTTGGAGCTCCGTGCTTGTTTTAGATAGCAACGGTCATGAGAGACAATTTATGTGTTTATATTATAACCAAAAGTTAAAACATTATACCACTATTTAGCTTGTGTTACTTCCGTTTTGTATTAAATAGTTTTTCAAACGTTCGTCACGATGGGTTTGCTGACAATACTGAAGAAAATGAAGCACAAGGAGCGAGAGATGCGACTCCTTATGTTGTATACTTTTTTGCTGCAATGAAATTAGAGTTGTGATGAGTTAGTTAGCTATGATGTTTACCTATCTATAGCTACATGACTATATGTACTAGATAAACCACTTTCATCCGCGTATGTACCTATGTGATCGGACTAGTTTTGTCGCCTGCCATTGGGCCTGATACATTTGTGTTTTCTAAAGTGGCCATTTCGCTGTGGTCATCTTGCTTCGCTTGTCAGCAAGTAGGCTAAGCTAGCTACTATCGACCAGTCACATCCATAGCTAGGCTACATATCTTGCCATGTTTATAAGCTACGTTTGTTAACCCACTGGCTAACATGGTAAAAACTATTACTCTGCTATATGGCTATCACTGCCATCAAATCCAATTTTATTTGTCACACATACACATAGTTAGCAGATGTTAATGCGAGTGTAGCGAAATGCTTGTGCTTCTAGTTCCGACAGTAATAACCAACGAGTAATCTAACCTAACAATTCCACAACAGCTACCTTATACACACAAGTGTAAAGGGATAAATAATATGTACATAAAGATATATGAATGAGTGATGGTACAGAACGGCATAGGCAAGATGCAGTAGATGGTATCGAGTAGAGTATATACATATGAGATGAGTACTGGAGGGTATGTAAACATTATATTAAGTGGCATTGTTTAAAGTGGCTAGTGATACATTGTTTTACATGTAGGGCAGCAGCCACTCAATGTTAGTGGAGGCTGTTTAACAGTCTGATGGCCTTATAACAAGTGCTGCCAATGATGCGTGTGTCACCCTCTAATCTGTACGGAAGTCCCCCCCTGGCCATTCCCAGTCCTTAACCATGTACTGCAGGGGCTTAGACAATGCTGGTAAGACCACTATTCTGAAGAAGTTCAATGGCGAGGATGTGAGTACCATCTCTCCTACACTGGGGTTCAATATCAAAACCTTGGAACATAAAGGGTAAGTCAAAACACACCAGCATCATCGGCAGAGTCATGTTACACCTCTTCTCTTAGACAGATGGAGAATACACACTCCTCTCTTTTCATCGTCTTCTCATCCCGTCGTCGTCCTCCTCAGGTTCAAGTTAAACATCTGGGACGTGGGCGGTCAGAAATCCCTTCGTTCTTACTGGAGGAACTACTTTGAGAGCACCGATGGGTTGGTGTGGGTGGTGGACAGTGCAGACAGACTGAGACTGGAGGACTGCAGACAGGAACTTAGCTCTCTGCTGATGGAGGAGGTACACACACACACACACACACAGAGGAGTAAACACACACACACACACACACACACAGAGGAGTAAACACACCAAAAACTCACACACACGCATGGTGAACATTTATGAATTACTAACTGTTGATGTCTCGCTCCCTTTATCTACCCTCTCTTTTTCTCTCTCTTCCTCTGTAGAGGTTATCTGGAGCTACTCTCCTGGTGTTCGCCAACAAACAGGACCTTCCTGGATCCCTGAGTAAAGAGACCATTCGAGAGGTGGGAACACAGTACGCCCCCCCCATACACACACACAATGTCTGTGTTTTTATCATCCCGTGGGTTGATAACTGATTTCATGTGTAATACTTGTATTCATCTATTACCGTGTGTGTGTGTGTGTGTGTGTGTGTGTGTGTGTGTGTGTGTGTGTGTGTGTGTGTGTGTGTGTAGGCCCTGGGTCTGGATGACATTAAGACCCACCACTGGTGTATCATCGGCTGCAGTGCTGTGACAGGAGAGAACCTACTGACAGGAGTAGACTGGCTACTGGATGACATCGCTGCACGCGTCTTCACTGCAGATTAACATCCTGGGTGTTGCATTAATAAAACACATCTGAAGAAGCTTCAGTGTTTCTCAACCTCCGCTCTGTGGGATGTTGTTAGCTGACAACATAATCACTTCTATAATGCTAGTTTTAGGGGAAGTTTCCCAGACACAGATGCTTTTCAGTCCAGGACCAGGGTTAATTGGTTTCCAGTCCAGGACCAGGGTTAATTGGTTTCCAGTCTGGGTACCAGGACTAGGGTTAATTGGTTTCCAGTCCAGGTCTAGGGTTAACTGGTTTCCAGTCCAGGACCAGGGTTAATTGGTTTCCAGCCTGGGTAGCAGGACTAGGGGTTAATTGGTTTCCAGTCTGGGTACCAGGACCAGGGTTAATTGGTTTCCAGTCTGGGTACCAGGACCAGGGTTAATTGGTTTCCAGTCTGGGTACCAGGACCAGGGTTAATTGGTTTCCAGTCTGGGTACCAGGACCAGGGTTAATTGGTTTCCAGTCCAGGACTAGAGGTTAATTGGTTTCCAGTCCAGGACTAGGGGTTAATTGGTTTCCAGTCTGGGTACCAGGACCAGGGTTAATTGGTTTCCAGTCTGGGTACCAGGACTAGGGGTTAATTGGTTTCCAGTCCAGGACCAGGGTTAATTGGTTTCCAGTCCAGGACCAGGGTTAATTGGTTTCCAGTCTGGGTACCAGGACTAGGGTTAATTGGTTTCCAGTCTGGGTACCAGGACCAGGGTTAATTGGTTTCCAGTCTGGGTACCAGGACTAGGGGTTAATTGGTTTCCAGTCTGGGTACCAGGACTAGGGGTTAATTGGTTTCCAGTCTGGGTACCAGGACTAGGGGTTAATTGGTTTCCAGTCTGGGTACCAGGACCAGGGTTAATTGGTTTCCAGTCTGGGTACCAGGACTAGGGTTAATTGGTTTCCAGTCCAGGACCAGGGTTAATTGGTTTCCAGTCCAGGACCAGAGTTAATTGGTTTCCAGTCTGGGTACCAGGACCAGGGTTAATTGGTTTCCAGTCTGGGTACCAGGACTAGGGGTTAATTGGTTTCCAGTCTGGGTACCAGGACTAGGGGTTAATTGGTTTCCAGTCTGGGTACCATGACTAGGGGTTAATTGGTTTCCAGTCCAGGACTAGGGTTAATTGGTTTCCAGTCCAGGACTAGGGGTTAATTGGTTTCCAGTCTGGGTACCAGGACCAGGGTTAATTGGTTTCCAGTCTGGGTACCAGGACTAGGGGTTAATTGGTTTCCAGTCCAGGACTAGGGTTAATTGGTTTCCAGTCCAGGACTAGGGGTTAATTGGTTTCCAGTCTGGGTACCAGGACCAGGGTTAATTGGCTTCCAGTCTGGGTACCAGGACCAGGGTTAATTGGTTTCCAGTCTGGGTACCAGGACCAGGGTTAATTGGTTTCCAGTCTGGGTACCAGGACTAGGGGTTAATTGGTTTCCAGTCTGGGTACCAGGACTAGGGGTTAATTGGTTTCCAGTCTGGGTACCAGGACTAGGGGTTAATTGGTTTCCAGTCTGGGTACCAGGACTAGGGGTTAATTGGTTTCCAGTCTGGGTACCAGGACTAGGGGTTAATTGGTTTCCAGTCTGGGTACCAGTACTAGGGGTTAATTGGTTTCCAGTCTGGGTACCAGGACTAGGGGTTAATTGGTTTCCAGTCTGGGTACCAGGACTAGGGGTTAATTGGTTTCCAGTCCAGGACCAGGGTTAATTGGTTTCCAGTCTGGGTACCAGTGTGTTTGTGACATCATGCCCCTGTACAGCTTGTCATGTCATACAACAAGGAGGGGGATGACATCACAAAGCAGGAACACATTTTTAGAAAGAAACCGGTAAGCTTGAAATGTCCGTGGTCTAATTGACTCAACATGAAAATAAAAGAGAGCCGCACACTCGAGGAGCTCAGATGCAAAAATGTATTACCAACGTTTCGACAGCCAAGCTGTCTTCATCAGGGTATAATCACAAACATTGCGGGATGACTCGTTTATATAGTGTCAAAAGACACAGGTGTCTGTAATCATGGCCAGGAGTGGCCTAATATCATTGGTTAATAATCAAATATTAAAATGTCATACAAAGAACAGCATACAAACAAATGGATAGCATACGATCATAGATTAATTTAACTACACAAGTTTACAAACAATTACAATGGTAAAGTCACAATAATCACAAGAATGGCTTCAGATCAAAGTCTACGTTGAGACCGAAGGGCGCAAGGGTCTTTAAATTAAAGATCCAGGCAGCCTCTCGTTTTAACAATAAATTATCAAGGTCACCCCCTCTCCTAGGGAGGGTGACATGTTCGATGCCAATATAACGCAGAGACGAAATCGAGTGGCCTGCCTCCAAGAAGAGGATCTTCTAGATCTAATTGACTCAACAACCAAAACGCACATCAGCGTTTTGATTGAACTCAAACCAGTGAATTTGCGGTTGTTTATGAAAATGAGTTGGCTAACTCAGTGATGCTGCTGTGTCTTACACCTTGTCAAGATCTGTTAGGCTGCTACTAGACAGTAGCATCATACTGAGTGATGTTTACAGCGGTTGGTTGGTTGGTTTTCTGCCAACCAGTGCCTCACTTCAATGCATCTGTTATTAAAATTAATTCCCCCCACCATGTTTAGTGTTGGTGTGTCACTGTTCATTAAATTCAGTCACCCCACCATGGTCAGTGTTGGTGTATAACTGTATATTAAATTCAGTCACCCCACCATGGTTAGTGTTGGTGTATAACTGTATATTAAATTCAGTCACCCCACCATGGTTAGTGTTGGTGTATAACGGTTTGACTTCATGTCTTGAAAAGTGGTGGCACAGCTAGTGATTCTAGGTTCGAGCCCAGACTCTGTCGCAGCCGGCCGCGACCGGGAGGTCCATGGAGCGACGCACAATTGGCCCAGGGTCGTCCGGGTTAGGGAGGGTTTGGCCGGCAGGGATATCCTTGTCTCATCACACACTAACGACTCCTGTGGTGGGCCGGGCACAGTGCACACTGACCAGGTCGCCAGGTGTACGGTATTTCCTCCGACACTTTGGTACGGCTGGCTTCCTGGTTGGACGTGCGTTGTGTCAAGAAGCAGTGTGGCTTGGTTGGGTTGTGTTTCGGAGGACGCATGGCTCTCGACCTTTGCCTCTCCTGAGTCCATACGGGAGTTGCAGCAATGAGACAAGACTGTAACTACCAATTGGATACCATGGTGGGACAAGACTGTAACTACCAATTGGATACCACGAAATTGGGGAGAGAAAAGGGGATACAAAAAAAAACTATATCCCTCTAGTGGTGTGGGGGCAATGCTTTGGCAAAGTGGGTGGGGTTATATCCTGCCTGGTTGGCCCTTTCCGGGAGTATCATCGGACGGGGCCACAGTGTCTCCCAAGCTCTCCTGCCTCCAGTATTTATGCTACCATAGCACAACCACCTTGTCATGCTGCTGCTCCAGTTTCAACTGTTCTGCCTGTGGCTATGGAACCCTGACCTGTTCACTGGCTTGTTTTTGACTCTCTCTACCGCACCTGCTGTCTCTAACTCTGAATGATCGGCTCTGAAAAGCCAACTGCCATTTACTCCGGAGGTTGACCTGTTGCACCCTCTACAACCACTGATTATTATTATTATCTGAGTGTTTGAATCTATGAATGTTTGAACATCTTGTCCATGTTCTGTTATAATCTCCACCCGGCACAGCCAGAAGAGGACTGGCCACCCCTCAAGACCTGGTTCCTTTCTTCCTAGGTTCCTGCCAATCGAGGAGTTTTTCCTAGCCACCGTGCTTCTACATCTCCATTGCTTGCTGTTTTAGGCTGGGTTTCTGTATAGCACTTTGTTACATCGGCTGATGTAAAAAGGGCTTCATAAATACATTTGATTGATAGAGGCATCACTACAGACCCTGGTTTGATTCCAGGCAGTATCACAACCGGCTGTGATTGGGAGTCCCATAAGCCGGCACACAATTGGCCCGGCATCGTCCGGGTCAGGTTTTGGCCAGAAGTAGGCCGTCATCGTAAATAAGGTTTTGTTCTTAAAACCTGTAATGGCTGCTGTCCCTGTACAGGGATCAACATCAGGGGAAATTTCAGAGTGACAACTAAGAATACAATTTCGTAACATTAAACATTCAGGAAAATGCAAGTGTCTTACACCCTTCAAAAGATTAGAATCTTGATAATCAAACTACGTTTTCCAATTTAAAATAGCTATTACAGAGAACAAATCCCATGCTTTTGTTTGAGAAGAGCAATCAAGAACAGAAACATTTTCTGCCATGACAGTTTTTACACATTTACATCTGAAGTTAAAATTATAACTTACATTCTGATATCTTGCTCTTATTTCTCTTCCTGAGTATCCCATTGATCAAATGAAGTGCCATTTTCTTTGATAAAATCCTTTTTTATAGTCTAAATCTAAACATTTTGTAAACTATTTGTGCAGTGAATTCCATCTCTATCAATTTTTTACTTTTGGACTTGCCTAGTTAAATAAAAACACATTTGGCACCATGTCCAATGTCAGGCTAAGACCTTTAAATTTTACAGAAAATACCATGCATCTGAGTGATAAAAGGCATTTTCTACCCATAATATTTTTTTAAATACATTGTCACATACACTAATAGTCTTAATTCCTGATCAAATTTTGCCAAAGATGATTTGACTGTTGCATTCTGCTGCACTATCCCAGTTCGCCACTAGAGACATACAGGTATTCTATCCAGTGTTGTTCTGCTGCACTATCCCAGTTCGCCACTAGAGACACAGGTATTCTATCCAGTGTTGTTCTGCTGCACTATCCCAGTTCGCCACTAGAGACATACAGGTTTTGTATCCTACTAACTAGAAGAGGATAGATGTGGAAAAAGTGAGGATGGAGACGGAAGAGGAAGCGAGACTACCACTCCCTGTACCTTTTTTTTTGTATTCAATTAACTAGGCAGACCAGACCCAGCTGATATAGAGAGCAATAGTAATGGCATATTTTTGTTAGGCACAAACTCCGCATTAGTTTGTTGGACAAATCCTATGGGAAAATGTTTGTAGATCAACACTGAAAACAAGATCTGTGGTAAACGCAGGCTCAAACCTTTTTCTGAGATCAGCTAACGTCACAGAATTGCAGCATTTGTCCTGAAATTAAAAGCACCTGTTATAATGGTCATTTTAACTGATCTCAGAAAATGTAGAATTTCCTAAAAGCCCATTTATGCTTGACAGGAAAATGTGATCGGTGCCATATGGATGGTGTGACGCAGACCACTACTGAACGGCGCGCAATATCAAATGTACAATACGGCCTTTTCCCCCTCCTGCTAAATCACCAAAATTCGAATGTAACTATAAAAACAAAACAGCCCAAAAAGAAAATAAATGTAATCTCAGTAACCAATACTGAATAGGTTACTTTTTGAGGTAGTGCACTCAAGACGAAACGCTCCCAAATTGAGTTCCCTACCACTGTGCGCCTCACATTTTGTAACTATTCGGAGGACTCCAAACAGCTTCACATTGATACGATTGTATTTATACAGGATTTACCGTCAACCAAACAGCTCTGAGAAATGACGAATGCCCTGATTTATCCAGAGGCCACAATCACCGTAAATGCGTCACGGCCAATGCAATCGGATTGACCATGCGGCGCCTATAAACCTGTTGGCCCTGGTTTTCGCCGTTATTCCCAAAAATCATATTCTTTCCAACATAGGAATGGTTGAACGAAACAGAGGTAACTAAATTTCGGGTTTTGTGGGACAAGCTGGCAAACTGTTGAATTGATGTTCATGCGGTACACAAGTTAAATAACCCGGAATTTACTTTTCACCCAATTGTAAAGAGCCTGAGTGTACGTTTTAGTTGTCCACGATTTTCGGCGGTATGGATTTCGGTGTAAACTGAGTTCATTCCATAGATCATCTATTAACTGTCCCATCGTATCGTTAAAGCCTACGACATGACAAACATGCTGCTCACAATATCATTCCAAAAAGAAATCAATGGATTAAAATAAATTAGTCAACTTTCTATAGCCAGTAAAAAATGTCAAAATCACCGTTACATGTGCATGTTTAGAACCACCCAGAATAACGACGTAAAGATTTGAAATGACAGGAAATGTCACATTGTTCAGTATTGAAATCAGAACACCACATGGTTCATTCAAAATGTCCAAATTTACTAAGTCTGATTTACTACCACCAAGAAAGAAACAAAACAAGCATAAACATTTGTAGATTTATTCATACATCAAAACACAGTCGTGGGATTGAATTGACTTGGCCTGGTTTCCCCTCAGTTCCAACGAGACGTCCCACTTCTTTGCTGACCAATCAGGAGTGCAAGAGGGCTTGGCTTGCAGGTGTAAAACAGGAGAGCTAGAGGGGAAAATAGTGTGAGAATTAAACCCTGGTGATACTGTAGGGACTAATACACAAGGTATGAGATGACTTGATCAGAGATGAACCAATCAGTCAGCGTTACGTCAGACTGGGGCGGTAATGATGACTCATCACGTCAGAGTATGTAGTGTAGAACACATTGCATGGGTCAGTGTGATGATCCAAGAGGAACATTCAACACCTTCCTAATATTGATCTGCCCCCTTTCCCATTACAACACATATCCACTGAGTGGTCAATACATCAACCTGACCAGGTGAAAGCGAGCCCTTATTGAAGTCACTGGTTCAATCAGTGTAGATGAACAGACAGGTTAAAAGGGTTTTAAACCACAAGGATTGTGTACCACTCAGAGGGTGAAATGGGCAAGACAAACGATTTAAGATCCTTTGAACGAGGGAGGACAGGTGCCAGGCACACCGGTTTGTGTCAACTGAAACACTGCTGGGTTTGTCAAGCTCAACAGTTTCTCACGTGTATAAACACTGGTCCACCACCCAAAGGACATCCAGCTAACTAGACTCCAATGCCGAACCACAGTTGTGTCACGGGCCAACATCCCAGTGGAACGCTTAGACCCCTTGTAGACAACGGAGGCTGTTCTGAGGGCAAACTCAATTTTAGGAAGGTGTTAATGTCCTCTATACTCAGTGTATTATAATAACACTACACACCTTCCCACTCCACCAGCACAGCAACACTTCAGCAGCCAACCAGATCTAAACAAACAGAACAGTTTTAAAACCAAACAATCCCCATCTTAGATTACGAGACGACATCCAGAACATTCTGAAACCAGATCAGGTGCGTAGTTCAGTCATTGTAGCCAGCCAGCGGTCCAGGGTCTGGGGTCAAGCCCCCACCCAGACACCCTCCCTCCAGGCAGGCAGCCCACCTTACCCCTGCCCCCTCTACAAGAGCAGGCTTGTCAGTGTCTGCCCAACCCACAGGAGGACCGATGGGAGGCCAGACCTTAATCCAGCCCCAGAACACAGGACTGCCAACAGACTGGGAGACGTACTAGTGTCTTCATCATTTATAAAATTCCAGAATGCTTCATGTGGAAGGAGTCTCACGATTCCGTCAAAAGTCACACACACCTTTCCAAACCCTGCAGACACCAGGACCTCAACCAGAGGGGCAGAAACCTAGAGGGAGACAGTAGGAAAGCATGAAGTGACATTGTAAGACCTTGTAGTCAGACATGAGATCAGTCTATAGCAGTGTATTCTAATCCTGGGGGACCCAAAACTGTCAACAGGAGTTTTCCCCCCAGAACTAGGCTTAGGTGGTATCCCAGAGTATTTCAGAAACGACCGGGGTACACCAATAACATTTCGATTAATTCTCGGAAGTGTATGTTTATAGAAACTTAAGTAAATAACTGCAGTCAACATTGGGTCTGATTATTCAAGACTAATTAGTGAAAGATCAGAATTGAGCTGTCAGTCTAAACAAAGCCTTACATCTAAGTCCCAAGAACCAGGATTGTGAAACACTGCTCTAGAGTATAGATCAGTTCAGTAACCAATCAGTCAGCTTAACATCAGACTGGGGCGGTAACATGAAATCATCACTTCTACATTATAAAGGACAATTAATGGCAACAGATCAAGTGAAAGTTGATCCTACACACCTTGAGGTAGTTCAGTAACATTCCTCCAGTGGCCAGGATGGAACATTTAGGACCTGGAAGGAACAGATCCCCAATTAAACATGATGCAGAAGTACATCAGGTACTGCAGACTATATGCAGAGCATTCTGAAATGAGATCAGACTTGAGTTCAGTCATTGTAGCCATCCAGCCAGCGGTCCAAGGTCTGGCTACAAGCTCCCCACCCAGACACCCTCCCTCCAGGCAGGCAGCCCACCTTACCCCTGCCCCTCGACAAGAGCAGGCTTATCAGTGCCTGCCCAACCCACAGGAGGACCGATGGGAAACCTGGGTTGATGCCAGCCACAGAGCACCAGACAGAAGCCAATCAACTGTCGTGAGGAGTCATCACAAACAGCATTCCAGAATGTTCCATGTAGTGGGTGTGCACTGTAGTAAAACATTCATGGGAGTTGTAGTTCCCTCAGTGATGTTAATGAGTAGGTAGAGTTTGTGCAAGAGGTGCAGGGTCAGTGAGTGAAGATGCTGTAAAAACAAATCATACACACCTTCCTGAAGACTGCAGACCCACAAGGACATCAACTGGGGGAGGAGAGTTGAGGGATTATTAAGTGATATTGTAAGAACTAGTGGTCAGACATTAGCTCAGTCAACAGCACAGCATTATCTAATCATGGGGACCCACCACTCCTCTGGGGCCCCAGGACCAGAACACACTGCTAGAGAGTAGATCAGTTCAGTAACCAATCAGTCAGCTTAACATCAGACTGGGGCGGTAACCAGAAATCATCACTTCTACATTATAAAAGGACAGAAGTCAAGTCGATCATACACACCTTGAGGTAGTTCAGTAACAGGCATCTTGTAGTGACCAGTCTGGTACCACCATCAGGACCTGAAGGAGAGGAGTCAAAATAAACATGCTGAACAGCACTACATTAAAGATGGCTTTTTTGTCTGAGTTGCTATCCCACAGCTATCTAAAAGACCCAAGACCGGCACTACCACCCTGAGAGACAAAGGGGAAGGTGCTGACAAGGGCCATGTACTGCATCAAGACAACCACTAGTAGCAGCACAAATCACACGCGACAACTAGCATGACATGAATGATTCTCCATATTAAATCTAATTGCAGCCATTTTGGATCAACAATGCAGAGCCAAATGCTATTTTGTGTGAGTCTCTGGTCCCATCAGACAGTTGGTAACCCCAACCAGCTGTCCCCTTGTTGCCCTGGCAACGCCAGTGGGTCCACCTTTGCAGGTTCTGTCGTCGACGCAGGGCGTAAGACGCGTGCGGGTGTCATCACTAGGAGCCAGAGTCACCACGACTACCAAACATCAACTGTTCCCTCGTTTGCAGTGAGTTTTAACACTAGACTGGTTATAGCTTGTGGCTAAGGCAGAGGATCTGGTAAAATACAAGGACTAGATTCATTACCAACAAATACCAAACGTACTCATTTACCAAAACTCACCAGTCTAGTTGGCATCACAGCTCCCTGTTCAGCCACATACAGATGAACCTACGAAGACATAAGCTTCAGGTTAAAGTCTGGATACCAGTCAGGCACAAGGAGGGGGTTAGACATATGTAGCCTTTATGACAGGTTACGTAGCCCTCTGCTGAAGTCAGCTATTCCTTTTCTCAACAGGAGTTCAGACGAACGAGATTCCAAAGAGAATATTCATCACGTTCAGCAGAAGGTTGGGAGAGCTCAAACATGTCACGTTCAGCTAAACTATACAAGTAAACGTTAACAATGCTGTGGAAATACCAATACAATAAACTATTAAGCACCACCTGGGACCGTTTCAGAACCATAACTTACCAGTATGTTGGAGTCCACGCTGCAAGTCCACTGACCACACCACTCAAACCCTGAAGAATGAAAGGCAAACATTTTATTAGTGTGACGATTGAGGAATCGATGACTAACTGCAGCATTATATACAGTCACTCAGCAGTTCATGTCGTTTCACATCGGTTCAAAGTGAGCTAAGATTGTCATCATTGGGACTGTAGCATCTTCCAAGTGACTGGTTCCACAGAGACATGGCACCCCAGTCCCTATACAGTGGACTACTTATTGACGAGACCGACTGGCCGTACTGTGTTGTGACCTCCCAATCCCAGCCGGATGTGCCCTTGACCCCTGCGCCACTCAGGAGCCATTCACAAGGAATAGGGATTCCACCAACATGCATACTACGGGTGGAAGACCAGTCCTACCCATAGTGGGGAACCCAGTTTGATAGTTGGACGAACTCACCAGAAGGTCGTGGTCCCTTCAGGAAACGGCATCCCCACGTCTGTTAAAATGAGAACGGAAGTTAGTGTTTTGCTGTAAAGAACATTTAAACATACAACTGGTGCATTAGCTACAGTCACTCAGTAGTTCATGTCGTTTCACATCGGTTCAAAGTGAGCTAAGTTAATCATCATTGGGACTGTAGCACGTCCTGGTAGCCATCTTGTACAGTTGGTCAGTCAAAAAGTGAAATTGCCTTCATCCAAAGTCACCCCCTATTCCCTTTATAGTACATGGGTCCTGGTCTAAAGTAGGGCACGATAAAGGGAAGTGGGGTACTATTTCAAATGATGTCAGTGTCGTAACATTTCACCAACCTGGATTTTCACAAAGCGCATCAGTCTCGTGGTCTGGAATCAGGTATTCTATAGAAGGAATCACAAAGGAATGTTAGTTATAGCTTGGCTTCTATGAGAGGATAGAAGGTTCATGAATAGAGCCAATCAGATCAAAGAGTATCTTCACAAAAGAATCAGACATATGCTTGTCAATGGATCATCATATAAAGCCCGGATGTAGTGACCATATAGAAATGTGGTGCCATTAGAAGTGTCCTGAACACCAGTGAATAAACTCAAATGTTACTCACCGGCACACATTCCTATTCCAGAATGGAACTCCAAGTGGAGATTCTGATCAGATGCCTTGAAGTCAGGAAGTCATGTCACAAGTAATGCAGACCTGAGCAAACACATCCATGTTAGTGACCCACTAGTTTGTATATTACTACAAGAGGCTTTGGAACACAGGACAAGGAGGCCATCAGATCAAAGTTAGCATCACCAAAAATCAGATATATGCTTGTCATTGAGAATCATCATTTATAGCCAGTCACCACATGCTTACAGTCTACCCCAATGTGCACCGAGATGGTAACTGTAGCGTTGATAGCCAATGCTAACTAAAGCTAGCATAACGTTGTCTACAGGTATGGTCTAGCATGCTAGCTGATAACCATATTCTTAATAGTTGTTAATGCTAGTGAATATTCACTTAATAACCTACCTTTACAGTGAGCATGTATGTGTAATTGTATCAACTAACTTGAGAATTAGATAAAGGGCCCTGGCGATTCCTTTAAAGGTGAAGGGCAGACAAGCTGAACACATCTAATGATCCTCGAGGTAAAGTCAAGGTACTCACGTGTCATTCTTCTGGACTTCCCTGGCATCTGTCCTGCATTTCTGTTGATCAGGGGGGAGTTAGGGAGGTCCATTTACGAACAGGCAACATGCAGGCATATAGAAGCCGACACGGATATCGTCGCTAATGGAACCTTATTTCCAATACAGTGAACTACTTCTGACCAGATACACGTTAATAAGTAACACTATTGAGAATAGGGTGCCATTAGCGCAGCAACGAGTCGAATCAGGGGCCAAATGCTACTCAGAATCTGGTAAAGAAGTTTCTTCTTCAAATGCTTCAAATTCGGTAAGAGAGAGTTCATTTTATCATCACCGTAGCAGAGACCTCTAATGTTGGGTTTATAATGACTGGTGACTCCTAACTAGAAAGCTAGCATACTAGCTAACATGGCACGTGGTTAGCAACTCGCTAACTAAAACCACCACTGAAGCAGGTATTTAAGTAATATGTTTCTTACCAGAGCAGCACATTCGAGTCGTCGGCATTCTGAAAGGAGACAATTATAAGAAGTGAACTTATGATAGTTACAACCCCGGTAGCTAGCCAGCCATTAAATAACGGTGTTTGCCATGTGACCTCGCTAGTTGCGGACACGTGTTCTGCGAACGCAGCATTTCGAAACACGTTTTGGTTCAATATAAATTGCAAGTCTCTCATCAGAAATACTAAATTACAATCAGGTATTCAGAACAGGTCTGTGTAAATTCTCATAATCGAAAGACGTTGCAATGCTAACAGACAGATATCGGCTTGAACATGAAGTAAACAAATCAGAACAAAACATGTTTGATACTAGAAATAAAGTCCATTATTTGTCGAGTAAATTCTGAAGAGGAGTTGAAACAAAAGGTTGGCTTTCGATTGAACGCCAAAGTGGCGACGAGCTTAGTTACCCGTAGGTGCTTTCGCCGCATTCCGCTCAGTGTTGCCAACTAATTTCCAGAGGAACTTGATTTTTTGCTAAATGACGTTGTGATGTCATTGCGTGATGCCGCCAACACGTAATAACGTGCAATTGCGTCATTACGTAGAATACACACGAACCTTACTCAAATTGACTGGCCATCTCTTGAAGATAGCGGCGGTTGCAGACGAGATTTCCTGTTTGATCCGAGTAACTTTAACTTGTATCCCTCTCAAACTTACTTAAATGTAACGGAACTTGGCTTATAGTAAACACAATAGAGAATACAAGTTGGAGACTTTTATCTCCCTCACCAACTTTAAACATCTGCTATCTGAGCAGCTAACAGATCTTTGCAGCTGTACATAGTCCATCGGTAAATAGTCCACCCAATTTACCTACCTCATCCCCATACTGTTTATATTTATTTACTTTTCTGTTCTTTTGCACACCAGTATTTCCACCTGCACATGACCATCTGATCATTTATCACTCGTGTTAATCTGCTAAATTGTAATTATTCGCCTACTCCTCATACCTTTTGCATGTGTATATACCTTTTGAATGTGTATATATCTCCTTTTTTTTAAATGTACATTTATTTTCTACTGTGTTATTGACTTGTTAATTGTTTACTCCATGTGTAACTCTGTGTTGCTGTCTGTTCACACTGCTATGCTTTATCTTGGCCAGGTCGCAGTTGTAAATGAGAACTTGTTCTCAACTAGCCTACCTGGTTAAATAAAGGTGAAAAAAAACGCTTTGTTGACCGCTAATTTGATCTGAAACTGAGAAATGGCCCCAAAATTTTTTGGGGAAAAATGTGTCACAAGCTACATTAGCATTGAATATGGTGAAGCAGTTCTCCAAAATCTCAGGTTTGGTATTAAAATCTTTCCAAATGTGAGACGTTTGTAACATCTCTGAAAAATATACTGTAACCTACCTCGGTGTAAAGATCACCAAAAATCTCAAGGCTGTGAATGATCTTAATTTGAACCCTGTAACTGAATCTGTCAAAAAAAAACATTATCCTCATGGTTGAGGGATTTAAGTCTTCAAGGAAGGGTGCTTTTATCCAAAGCTGAGGGTCTATCTTTTTTCATCTATTGACATTCCCAAATCCACTTGCTATACCTTAGATAGGCTTTTGTACAGCTTCATATGGAAAAACAAGCCACATAAGATAAAAATAGATGTTTATCACCAACAGGGTTTGTGATGGCGGTCTAAATGTCTTAGACTTCAATGTCTTCAACCAGATATTAAAGGTCAACTGGATTAAAAGGTAGATAAAAAAATCCACATCGTTTCTGGAATATTATACCTCATTTTGTTTTTCAGAAGTTCGAAGGGCTTAATTTTGTACTACAATGTCCATATGTTGTGGGTAAACTTCCTGTGAAACTGACAGATTTTCACAAGCAGGCTTTAATGTGCTGGGCTTTGTTGTATAAACACAACTTTTCACCTCAAATGTTTTATATGGAACAATGGGACGATATTACATAGAAACAAGATGTTATTTAACCGTAAATGGTTTTCGAAAAACATTGTCCTTGTAAGCCAATTAGTTAATATTAGTGGAAATCTATTTACACAGAGAATTTATGGAAAGATAACCCTTTGAGGTTTCACGCAAGGAATATGACACTGTTAAAGTTAAACCTAGTGGGATAAAAACTTTACTTCAGAATAATTTTGGAATATATCCGATTGTAAGCAATATCCAGGTGAATGGCATTGGTCTACTAGATACGAGATTCAACAATCGTTTAAGCGATATTTTCTACAGGAAGTCTATTCCCTCTGATATTTTGTTGGGCTTCATCGTTTGGTGTAAACTGACGCCGTGCTTGGCTCACTCCATGCAAATTTATGGTGACCAACACAGTAAAGGAGATCTCCAAGATTATCCAGATTCTATCCGTGTAATAGCTTGATTTCTAAATGTATACCTTATCAGTGAATGCAGTTTTTGTGAACTAGAACCTGAATCTATTGAACACTTGTCATTATATAGTGAAGTGATCTGGACTGATGTAAAAACTCTTTGCTTCAAATTGCATACCATTTAACTTCACTGATTCCACAATTTAACGCATGTCATCTCTTTATTAGGAAAACATTTCATACACAAATCAACATTTGAATAAAAAGTCCCATTACTTAATTTAAAAAAAATCTAATTTGGAAAACTATTTCGTCTTGGCAATGTATACAAAACTAAATGTCTATTTGAAAGAATGCGGATCAGTTCTCTTCTCATTTCTTTGTGTAATCCATGTAATCCCTCTGATTTATGTTTTGCATGCTACTGTTACTCTATTTTACAAGGCAAGCCCGTTAACAAACTCTTATTTTCAATAACGGCCTAGGAACTGGTAGCAGCGTAAAACTGAATTTATTCCATATATTATCTACCCCATTGTGTCAAAGCCTTCTACATGACTAAACATGCTGCTCACATCAATTCAAATAACAATTTGGCTTAAAATTAGTCAACTTTCTATAGCCAGTGAGAAATCAGTCAAACCTAGAATAACTACATAATGAGATGACAGGAAATATCACTGTTCAGTATTGAAATCAGAAAACCACATGGTTCATTAAAAATGGCCAAATTCAACAAGTCTGAATTACTACCTCCAAGAAACAAACAAGACAAGCATAAACATTTGTAGATTTATTCATACATCAAAACAGTCGTGGGGTTGAATTGACTTGGCCTGGTTTCCCCTCAGTTCCAACGAGACGTCCCACTTCTTTGCTGACCAATCAGGAGTGCAAGAGGGCTTGGCTTGCAGGTGTAAAACAGGAGAGCTAGAGGGAAAAGTGTGAGAATTAAACCCTGGTGATACTGTAGGGACTAATACACAAGGTATGAGATGACTTGATCAGAGATGAACCAATCAGTCAGCGTTACATCAGACTGGGGCGGTAATGATGACTCATCACGTCAGAGTATGTAGTGTAGAACACATTGCATGGGTCAGTGTGATGATCCAAGAGGAACATTCAACCTCTTCCTAATATTGATCTGCCCCCTTTCCCATTACAACACATATCCACTGAGTGGTCAATACATCAACCTGACCAGGTGAAAGCGAGCCCTTATTGAAGTCACTGGTTCAATCAGTGTAGATGAACAGACAGGTTAAAAGGGTTTTAAACCACAAGGATTGTGTACCACTCAGAGGGTGAAATGGGCAAGACAAACGATTTAAGATCCTTTGAACAAGGGAGGACAGGTGCCAGGCACACCGGTTTGTGTCAACTGAAACACTGCTGGGTTTGTCAAGCTCAACAGTTTCTCACGTGTATCAAACCTGGTCCACCACCCAAAGGACATCCAGCTAACTAGACTCCAATGCCGAACCACAGTTGTGTCACGGGCCAACATCCCAGTGGAACGCTTAGACCCCTTGTAGACAACTGAGACTGTTCTGAGGGCAAACTCAATTTTAGGAAGGTGTTAATGTCCTCTACACTCAGTGTATTATAATAACACTACACACCTTCCCACTCCAACAGCACAGCAACACTTCAGCAGCCAACCAGATCTAAACAAACAGAACAGTTTTAAAACCAAACAATCCCCATCTTAGATTACGAGACGACATCCAGAACATTCTGAAACCAGATCAGGTGTGTAGTTCAGTCATTGTAGCCAGCCAGCGGTCCAGGGTCTGGGGTCAAGCCCCCACCCAGACACCCTCCCTCCAGGCAGGCAGCCCACCTTACCCCTGCCCCCTCTACAAGAGCAGGCTTGTCAGTGTCTGCCCAACCCACAGGAGGACCGATGGGAGGCCAGACCTTAATCCAGCCCCAGAACACAGGACTGCCAACAGACTGGGACAAAGGAAATCATCATTTATAAAATTCCAGAATGCTTCATGTGGAAGGAGTCTCACGATTCCGTCAAAAGTCACACACACCTTTCCAAACCCTGCAGACCTCAACCAGAGGGGCATAAACCTAGAGGGAGACAGTAGGAAAGCATGAAGTGACATTGTAAGACCTTGTAGTCAGACATGAGATCAGTCTATTGCAGTGTATTCTAATCCTGGGGGACCCAAAACTGTCAACAAGTGTTTCCCCCCAGAACTAGGCTGAGGTGGTATCCCAGAGTATTTCAGAAACGACCGGGGTACACCAATAACATTTCGATTAATTCTCGGAAGTGTATGTTTATAGAAACTTAAGTAAATAACTGCAGTCAACATTGGGTCTGATTATTCAAGACTAATTAGTGAAAGATCAGAATTGAGCTGTCAGTCTAAACGAAGCCTTTACATCTAAGTCCCAAGAACCAGGATTGTGAAACACTGCTCTAGAGTATAGATCAGTTCAGTAACCAATCAGTCAGCTTAACATCAGACTGGGGCGGTAACAGGAAATCATCACTTCTACACGATAAAGGACAATTAATGGCAACAGATCAAGTGAAAGTTGATCCTACACACCTTGAGGTAGTTCAGTAACATTCCTCCAGTGGCCAGGCTGGAACATTTAGGACCTGGAAGGAACAGATCCCCAATTAAACATGATGCAGAAGTACATCAGGTACTGCAGACTATATGCAGAGCATTCTGAAATGAGATCAGACTTGGGTTCAGTCATTGTAGCCATCCAGCCAGCGGTCCAGCTACAAGCTCCCCACCCAGACACCCTCCCTCCAGGCAGGCAGCCCACCTTACCCCTGCCCCCTCTACAAGAGCAGGCTTATCAGTGCCTGCCCAACCCACAGGAGGACCGATGGGAAACCTGGGTTGATGCCAGCCACAGAGCACCAGACAGAAGCCAATCAACTGTCGTGAGGAGTCATCACAAACAGCATTCCAGAATGTTCCATGTAGTGGGTGTGCACTGTAGTAAAACATTCATGGGAGTTGTAGTTCCCTCAGTGATGTTAATGAGTAGGTAGAGTTTGTGCAAGAGGTGCAGGGTCAGTGAGTGAAGATGCTGTAAAAACAAATCATACACACCTTCCTGAAGACTGCAGACCCACAAGGACATCAACTGGGGGAGGAGAGTTGAGGGATTATTAAGTGATATTGTAAGAACTAGTGGTCAGACATTAGATCAGTCAACAGCACAGCATTATCTAATCATGGGGACCCACCACTCCTCTGGGGCCCCAGGACCAGAACACACAGCTAGAGAGTAGATCAGTTCAGTAACCAATCAGTCAGCTTAACATCAGACTGGGGCGGTAACAGGAAATCATCACTTCTATATTATAAAAGGACAGAAGTCAAGTCGATCATACACACCTTGAGGTAGTTCAGTAACAGGCATCTTGTAGTGACCAGTCTGGTACCACCATCAGGACCTGGAGGAGAGGAGTCAAAATAAACATGCTGAGCAGCACTACATTAAAGACGGCTTTTTTTGTCTGAGTTGCTATCCCACAGCTATCTAAAAGACCCAAGACCGGCACTACCACCCTGAGAGACAAAGGGGAAGGTGCTGACAAGGGCCATGTACTGCATCAGGACAACCACTAGTAGCAGCACAAATCACACGCGACAACTAGCATGACATGAATGATTCTCCATATTAAATCTAATTGCAGCCATTTTGGATCAACAATGCAGAGCCAAATGCTATTTTGTGTGAGTCTCTGGTCCCATCAGACAGTTGGTAACCCCAACCAGCTGTCCCCTTGTTGCCCTGGCAACGCCAGTGGGTCCACCTTTGCAGGTTCTGTCGTCGACGCAGGGCGTAAGACGCGTGCGGGTGTCATCACTAGGACCCAGAGTCACCACGACTACCAAACATCAACTGTTCCCTCGTTTGCAGTGAGTATTAACACTAGACTGGTTATAGCTTGTGGCTAAGGCAGAGGCTCTGGTAAAATACAAGGACTAGATACATTACCAACAAATACCAAACGTACTCATTTACCAAAACTCACCAGTCTAGTTGGCATCACAGCTCCCTGTTCAGCCACATACAGATGAACCTACGAAGACATAAGCTTCAGGTTAAAGTCTGGATACCAGTCAGGCACAAGGAGGGGGTTAGACATATGTAGCCTTTATGACAGGTTACGTAGCCCTCTGCTGAAGTCAGCTATTCCTTTTCTCAACAGGAGTTCAGACGAACGAGATTCCAAAGAGAATATTCATCACGTTCAGCAGAAGGTTGGGAGAGCTCAAACATGTCGCGTTCAGCTAAACTATACAAGTAAACGTTAACAATGCTGTGGAAATACCAATACAATAAACTATAAATCACCACTTGGGACCGTATCAGAACCATAACTTACCAGTATGTTGGGAGTCCACGCTGCAAGTCCACTGACCACACCACTTAAACCCTGAAGAATGAAAGGCAAACATTTTATTAGTGTGACGATTGAGGAATCGATGACTAACTGCAGCATTATATACAGTCACTCAGCAGTTCATGTCGTTTCACATCGGTTCAAAGTGAGCTAAGATTGTCATCATTGGGACTGTAGCATCTTCCAAGTGACTGGTTCCACAGAGACATGGCACCCCAGTCCCTATACAGTGGACTACTTATTGACGAGACCGACTGGCCGTACTGTGTTGTGACCTCCCAATCCCAGCCAGATGTGCCCTAGACCCCTGCGCCACTCACAAGGAATAGGGTGCCATTTGGGATTCCACCAACATGCATACTACGGGTGGAAGACCAGTCCTACCCATAGTGGGGAACCCAGTTTGATAGTTGGACGAACTCACCAGAAGGTCGTGATCCCTTCAGGAAACGGCATCCCCACGTCTGTTAAAATGAGAACGGAAGTTAGTGTTTTGCTGTAAAGAACATTTAAACATACAACTGGTGCATTAGCTACAGTCACTCAGTAGTTCATGTCGTTTCACATCGGTTCAAAGTGAGCTAAGTTAATCATCATTGGGACTGTAGCACGTCCTGGTAGCCATCTTGTACAGTTGGTCAGCCAAAAAGTGAATGTGCCTTCATCCAAAGTCACCCCCTATTCCCTTTATAGTACATGGGTCCTGATCTAAAGTAGGGCACGATAAAGGGAAGTGGGGTACTATTTCAAATGATGTCAGTGTCGTAACATTTCACCAACCTGGATTTTCACAAAGCGCATCAGTCTCGTGGTCTGGAATCAGGTATTCTGTCGACGGAATCACAAAGGAATGTTAGTTATAGCTTGGCTTCTATGAGAGGATAGAAGGTTCTTGAATAGAGCCAATCAGATCAAAGAGTATCTTCACAAAAGAATCAGACATATGCTTGTCAATGGATCATCATATAAAGCCCGGATGTAGTGACCATATAGAAATGTGGTGCCATTAGAAGTGTCCTGAACACCAGTGAATAAACTCAAATGTTACTCACCGGCACACATTCCTATTCCAGAATGGAACTCCAAGTGGAGATTCTGATCAGATGCCTTGAAGTCAGGAAGTCATGTCACAAGTAATGCAGACCTGAGCAAACACATCCATGTTAGTGACCCACTAGTTTGTATATTACTACAAGAGGCTTTGGAACACAGGACAAGGAAGCCATCAGATCAAAGTTAGCATCACCAAAAATCAGATATATGCTTGTCATTGAGGATCATCATTTACAGCCAGTCAGTTACCACATGCTGAAAGTCCACCCCAAAGTGCACTGATGTAATTTAAATGTATATTTGCTAGCTTTAGTTAGCATTGGCTAGCAAATATACATTTAACGTCGAAGTCCACAGGTATGTCGGGGCGGCAGTGTAGCCTAGTGGTTAGAGCGTTGGACTAGTAACCGAAAGGTTGCAAGTTCAAATCCCCGAGCTGACAAGGTACAAAATCTGTCGTTCTCCCCTGAACAGGCAGAACGACACTGTTCCCTTGCGAATCCCTTAAAGGTGATTCGCAAGCTGAACACATCTAATGATCCTAGAGGTAAAGTCAAAAAGTCAAAGTACTCACGTGTCATTCTTCTGGACTGTCCTGCATTTCTGTTGGTTAGGGAGGTCCATTTATGAAAAGGCAACGTGCAGGCATATAGAACCCGACACGGATATCGTCGCTAATGGAACCTTATTTCCAATACAGTGAACAACTTCTGACCAGATCAACGTTAATAAGTAACACTATTGAGAATAGGGTGCCATTAGCGAAGCAACGACAGTCGAATCAGGGGCCAAATGCTACTCAGAATCTGGTAAAGAAGTTTCTTCTTCAAATGCTGATTCGGTAAGAGAGAGTTCATTTTATCATCACCGTAGCAGAGACCTCTAATGTTGGGTTTATAATGACTGGTCACTCCTAACTAGAAAGCTAGCATACTAGCTAACATGGCACGTGGTTAGCAACTCGCTAACTAAAACCACCACTGAAGCAGGTATTTAAGCAATGTTTCTTACCTGAGCAGCACAATCGAGTCATCGGCACCCTGAAAGGAGAAAATTATAAGTGAACTTATGATAGTTACAACCCCGGTAGCTAGCCAGCAATTAAACGGTGTTTGCCATGTGACCTCGCTAGTTGCGGACACGTGTTCTGCAAACGCAGCAAGTTCTTGGCTACATATAAATTGCAAGTCTCTCATCAGAAATACTAAATTACAATCAGGTATTCAGAACAGGTCTGTGTAAATTCTCATCATCGAAAGACGTTGCAATGCTAACAGACAGATATCGGCTTGAACATGAAGTAAACAAATCAGAACAAAACATGTTTGATACTAGAAATAAAGTCCATTATTTGTCGAGTAAATTCTGAAGAGGAGTTGAAACAAAAGGTTGGCTTTCGATTGAACGCCAAAGTGGCGACGAGCTTAGTTACCCGTAGTTGCTTTCGCCGCATTCCGCTCAGTGTTGCCAACTAATTTCCAGAGGAACTTGATTTTTTGCTAAATGACGTTGTGATGTCATTGCGTGATGCCGCCAACACGTAATAACGTGCAATTGCGTCATTACGTAGAATACACACGAACCTTACTCAAATTGACTGGCCATCTCTTGAAGATAGCGGCGGTTGCAGACGAGATTTCCTGTTTGATCCGAGTAACTTTAACTTGTATCCCTCTCAAACTTATTTAAATGTAACGGAACTTGGCTTATAGTAAACACAATAGAGAATACAAGTTGGAGACTTATCTCCCTCACCAACTTTAAACATCTGCTATCTGAGCAGCTAACAGATCGTTGCAGCTGTACATAGTCCGTCTGTAAATAGTCCACCCAATTTACCTACCTCATCCCCATACTGTTTATATTTATTTACTTCTGTTCTTTTGCACACCAGTATCTCCACCTGCACCTGCACATGACCATCTGTGCACCTGCACATGACCATCTGATCATTTATCACTCGTGTTAATCTGCTAAATTGTAATTATTCGCCTACCTCCTCATACCTTTTGCACACAATATATATATATATATATATATATATATAGACCCTTTTTTTTTTAAATGTACATTTATTTTCTACTGTGTTATTGACTTGTTAATTGTTTACTCCATGTGTAACTCTGTGTTGCTGTCTGTTCACACTGCTATGCTTTATCTTGGCCAGGTCGCAGTTGTAAATGAGAACTTGTTCTCAACTAGCCTACCTGGTTAAATAAAGGTGAAAAAAACCCACTTTGTTGACCGCTAA
The DNA here is from genome assembly GCF_036934945.1 of Oncorhynchus masou masou. Taxonomy (NCBI): domain Eukaryota; kingdom Metazoa; phylum Chordata; class Actinopteri; order Salmoniformes; family Salmonidae; genus Oncorhynchus; species Oncorhynchus masou. The sequence goes on from NC_088234.1 coordinate 9,177,476, forward strand.
TTTGATCTGAAACTTTGAGAAATGGCCCCCAATTTTTTTTATTTTTTTTAATGTGTCACAAGCTACATTAGCATTGAATATGGTGAAGCAGTTCTCCAAAATCTCAGGTTTGGTATTAAAATCTTTCCAAATGTGAGACGTTTGTAACATCTCTGAAAAATATACTGTAATCTACCTCGGTGTAAAGATCACCAAAAATCTCAAGGCTGTGAATGATCTTAATTTGAACCCTGTAACTGAATCTGTCAAAAAAAAAACATTATCCTCATGGTTGAGGGATTTAAGTCTTCAAGGAAGGGTGCTTTTATCCAAAGCTGAGGGTCTATCTTTTTTCATCTATTGACATTCCCAAATCCACTTGCTATACCTTAGATAGGCTTTTGTACAACTTCATATGGAAAAACAAGCCACATAAGATAAAAATAGATGTTTATCACCAACAGGGTTTGTGATGGCGGTCTAAATGTCTTAGACTTCAATGTCTTCAACCAGATATTAAAGGTCAACTGGATTAAAAGGTAGATAAAAAAAATCCACATCGTTTCTGGAATATTATACCTCATTTTGTTTTTCAGAAGTTCGAAGGGCTCAATTTTGTACTACAATGTCCATATGTTGTGGGTAAACTTCCTGTGAAGCTGACGGATTTTCACAAGCAGGCTTTAATGTGCTGGGCTTTGTTGTATAAACACAACTTCTCACCTCATAAATGTTTTATATGGAACAATGGGAAGATATTACATAGAAACAAGATGTTATTTAACCGTAAATGGTTTTCGAAAAACATTGTCCTTGTAAGCCAATTAGTTAATATTAGTGGAAATCTATTTACACAGAGAATTTATGGAAAGATAACCCTTTGAGGTTTCACGCAAGGAATATGACACTGTTAAAGTTAAACCTAGTGGGATAAAAACTTTACTTCAGAATAATACATAATTTTGGAATATATCCGATTGTAAGCAATATCCAGGTGAATGGCATTGGTCTACTAGATACGAGATTCAACAATCGTTTAAGCGATATTTTCTACAGGAAGTCTATTCCCTCTGATATTTTAAGTCGCTCTGGATAAGAGCGTCTGCTAAATGACTTAAATGTAAATGTAATATTTTGTTGGGCTTCATCGTTTGGTGTAAACTGACGCCGTGCTTGGCTCACTCCATGCAAATTTATGGTGACCAACACAGTAAAGGAGATCTCCTTTAAGATTATCCAGATTCTATCCGTGTAATAGCTTGATTTCTAAATGTATACCTTATCAGTGAATGCAGTTTTTGTGAACTAGAACCTGAATCTATTGAACACTTGTCATTATATAGTGAAGTGATCTGGACTGATGTAAAAACTCTTGCTTCAAATTGCATACCATTTAACTTCACTGATTCCACAATTTAACGCATGTCATCTCTTTATTAGGAAAACATTTCATACACAAATCAACATTTGAATATAAAGTCCCATTACTTAATTTAAAAAAATCAAATTTGGAAAACTATTTCGTCTTGGCAATGTATACAAAACTAAATGTCTATTTGAAAGAATGCGGATCAGTTCTCTTCTCATTTCTTTGTGTAATCCATGTAATCCCTCTGATTTATGTTTTGCATGCTACTGTTACTCTATTTTACGAGGCAAGCCCGTTAACAAACTCTTATTTTCAATAACGGCCTAGGAACTGGTAGCAGCGTAAAACTGAATTTATTCCATATATTATCTACCCCATTGTGTCAAAGCCTTCTACATGACTAAACATGCTGCTCACATCAATTCAAATAACAATTTGGCTTAAAATTAGTCAACTTTCTATAGCCAGTGAGAAATCAGTCAAACCTAGAATAACTACATAATGAGATGACAGGAAATATCACACTGTTCAGTATTGAAATCAGAAAACCACATGGTTCATTAAAAATGGCCAAATTCAACAAGTCTGATTTACTACCTCCAAGAAACAAACAAGACAAGCATAAACATTTGTAGATTTATTCATATATCAAAACACAGTCGTGGGGTTGAATTGACTAGGCCTGGTTTCCCCCAGTTCCAACAACACGCCTCACTTCTTTGCTGACCAAACAGGAGTGCAAGAGGGCTTGGCTTGCAGGTGTAAAACAGGAGAGCTAGAGGGGAAAATAGTGTGAGAATTAAACCCTGGTGATACTGTAGGGACTAATACACAAGGTATGAGATGACTTGATCAGAGATGAACCAATCAGTCAGCGTTACATCAGACTGGGGCGGTAATGATGACTCATCACGTCAGAGTATGTAGTGTAGAACACATTGCATGGGTCAGTGTGATGATCCAAGAGGAACATTCAACACCTTCCTAATATTGATCTGCCCCCTTTCCCATTACAACACATATCCACTGAGTGGTCAATACATCAACCTGACCAGGTGAAAGCGAGCCCTTATTGAAGTCACTGGTTCAATCAGTGTAGATGAACAGACAGGTTAAAAGGGTTTTAAACCACAAGGATTGTGTACCACTCAGAGGGTGAAATGGGCAAGACAAACGATTTAAGATCCTTTGAACGAGGGAGGACAGGTGCCAGGCACACCGGTTTGTGTCAACTGAAACACTGCGGGGTTTGTCAAGCTCAACAGTTTCTCACGTGTATCAACACTGGTCCACCACCCAAAGGACATCCAGCTAACTAGACTCCAATGCCGAACCACAGTTGTGTCACGGGCCAACATCCCAGTGGAACGCTTAGACCCCTTGTAGACAACGGAGGCTGTTCTGAGGGCAAACTCAATTTTAGGAAGGTTTTAATGTCCTCTATACTCAGTGTATTATAATAACACTACACACCTTCCCACTCCAACAGCACAGCAACACTTCAGCAGCCAACCAGATCTAAACAAACAGAACAGTTTTAAAACCAAACAATCCCCATCTTAGATTACGAGACGACATCCAGAACATTCTGAAACCAGATCAGGTGCGTAGTTCAGTCATTGTAGCCAGCCAGCGGTCCAGGGTCTGGGGTCAAGCCCCCACCCAGACACCCTCCCTCCAGGCAGGCAGCCCACCTTACCCCTGCCCCCTCTACAAGAGCAGGCTTGTCAGTGTCTGCCCAACCCACAGGAGGACCGATGGGAGGCCAGACCTTAATCCAGCCCCAGAACACAGGACTGCCAACAGACTGGGAGACGTACTAGTGTCTTCATCATTTATAACATTCCAGAATGCTTCATGTGGAAGGAGTCTCACGATTCCGTCTAAAGTCACACACACCTTTCCAAACCCTGCAGACACCAGGACCTCAACCAGAGGGGCAGAAACCTAGAGGGAGAAAGTAGGAAAGCATGAAGTGACATTGTAAGACCTTGTAGTCAGACATGAGATCAGTCTATTCTAATCCTGGGGGACCCAAAACTGTCAACAAGTGTTTTCCCCCCAGTACTAGGCTTAAGTGGTATCCCAGAGTATTTCAGAAACGACCGGGGTACACCAATAACATTTCGATTAATTCTCGGAAGTGTATGTTTATAGAAACTTAAGTAAATAACTGCAGTCAACATTGGGTCTGATTATTCAAGACTAATTAGTGAAAGATCAGAATTGAGCTGTCAGTCTAAACGAAGCCTTTACATCTAAGTCCCAAGAACCAGGATTGTGAAACACTGCTCTAGAGTATAGATCAGTTCAGTAACCAATCAGTCAGCTTAACATCAGACTGGGGCGGTAACCAGAAATCATCACTTCTACACGATAAAGGACAATTAATGGCAACAGATCAAGTGAAAGTTGATCCTACACACCTTGAGGTAGTTCAGTAACATTCCTCCAGTGGCCAGGCTGGAACATTTAGGACCTGGAAGGAACAGATCCCCAATTAAACATGATGCAGAAGTACATCAGGTACTGCAGACTATATGCAGAGCATTCTGAAATGAGATCAGACTTGAGTTCAGTCATTGTAGCCATCCAGCCAGCGGTCCAAGGTCTGGCTACAAGCTCCCCACCCAGACACCCTCCCTCCAGGCAGGCAGCCCACCTTACCCCTGCCCCTCGACAAGAGCAGGCTTATCAGTGCCTGCCCAACCCACAGGAGGACCGATGGGAAACCTGGGTTGATGCCAGCCACAGAGCACCAGACAGAAGCCAATCAACTGCTACAAGGCTTCATCACAAACAGCATTCCAGAATGTTCCATGTAGTGGGTGTGCACTGTAGTAAAGCGTTCATGGGAGTTGTAGTTCCCTCAGTGATGTTAATGAGTAGGTAGAGTTTGTGCAAGAGGTGCAGGGTCAGTGAGTGAAGATGCTGTAAAAACAAATCATACACACCTTCCTGAAGACTGCAGACCCACAAGGACATCAACTGGGGGAGGAGAGTTGAGGGATTATTAAGTGATATTGTAAGAACTAGTGGTCAGACATTAGCTCAGTCAACAGCACAGCATTATCTAATCATGGGGACCCACCACTCCTCTGGGGCCCCAGGACCAGAACACACAGCTAGAGAGTAGATCAGTTCAGTAACCAATCAGTCAGCTTAACATCAGACTGGGGCGGTAACCAGAAATCATCACTTCTACATTATAAAGGACAGAAGTCAAGTCGATCATACACACCTTGAGGTAGTTCAGTAACAGGCATCTTGTAGTGACCAGTCTGGTACCACCATCAGGACCTGAAGGAGAGGAGTCTAAATAAACATGCTGAACAGCACTACATTAAAGACGGCTTTTTTGTCTGAGTTGCTATCCCACAGCTATCTAAAAGACCCAAGACCGGCACTACCACCCTGAGAGACAAAGGGGAAGGTGCTGACAAGGGCCATGTACTGCATCAGGACAACCACTAGTAGCAGCACAAATCACACGCGACAACTAGCATGACATGATTCTCCATATCAAATCTAATTGCAGCCATTTTGGATCAACAATGCAGAGCCAAATGCTATTTTGTGTGAGTCTCTGGTCCCATCAGACAGTTGGTAACCCCAACCAGCTGTCCCCTTGTTGCCCTGGCAACGCCAGTGGGTCCACCTTTGCAGGTTCTGTCGTCGACGCAGGGCGTAAGACGCGTGCGGGTGTCATCACTAGGAGCCAGAGTCACCACGACTACCAAACATCAACTGTTCCCTCGTTTGCAGTGAGTTTTAACACTAGACTGGTTATAGCTTGTGGCTAAGGCAGAGGCTCTGGTAAAATACAAGGACTAGATTCATTACCCATAACAAATACCAAACGTACTCATTTACCAAAACTCACCAGTCTAGTTGGCATCACGGGTCCCTGTTCAGCCACATACAGAAGAACCTACGAAGACATAAGCTTCAGGTTAAATTCTGGGTGGGGACCAGATATGAGGAGGGCACAAGGAGGGGGTTTGACATATGTAGCCTTTATGACAGGTTACGAAGCCCTCTGCTGAAGTCAGCTATTCCTTTTCTGAACAGGAGTTCAGACGAACGAGATTCCAAAGAGAATATTCATCACGTTCAGCAGAAGGTTGGGAGAGCTCAAACATGTCGCGTTCAGCTAAACTATACAAGTAAACGTTAACAATGCTGTGGAAATACCAATACAATAAACTATTAAGCACCACCTGGGACCGTTTCAGAACCATAACTTACCAGTATGTTGGAGTCCACGCTGCAATTCCACTGACCACAGCACTCAAACCCTGAAGAATGAAAGGCAAACATTTTATTAGTGTGACGATTGAGGAATCGATGACTAACTGCAGCATTATATACAGTCACTCAGCAGTTCATGTCGTTTCACATCGGTTCAAAGTGAGCTAAGATTGTCATCATTGGGACTGTAGCATCTTCCAAGTGACTGGTTCCACAGAGACATGGCACCCCAGTCCCTATACAGTGGACTACTTATTGACGAGACCGACTGGCCGTACTGTGTTGTGACCTCCCAATCCCAGCCGGATGTGCCCTTGACCCCTGCGCCACTCAGGAGCCATTCACAAGGAATAGGGATTCCACCAACATGCATACTACGGGTGGAAGACCAGTCCTACCCATAGTGGGGAACCCAGTTTGATAGTTGGACGAACTCACCAGAAGGTCGTGATCCCTTCAGGAAACGGCATCCCCACGTCTGTTAAAATGAGAACGGAAGTTAGTGTTTTGCTGTAAAGAACATTTAAACATACAACTGGTGCATTAGCTACAGTCACTCAGTAGTTCATGTCGTTTCACATCGGTTCAAAGTGAGCTAAGTTAATCATCATTGGGACTGTAGCACGTCCTGGTAGCCATCTTGTACAGTTGGTCAGCCAAAAAGTGAATGTGCCTTCATCCAAAGTCACCCCCTATTCCCTTTATAGTACATGGGTCCTGGTCTAAAGTAGGGCACTATAAAGGGAAGTGGGGTACCATTTCAAACGATGTCAGTGTCTTAACATTTCACCAACCTGGACTTTCACAAAGCGCATCAGTCTCGTGGTCTGGAATCAGGTATTCTATAGAAGGAATCACAAAGGAATGTTAGTTATAGCTTGGCTTCTATGAGAGGATAGAAGGTTCTTGAATTGAGCCAATCAGATCAAAGAGTATCTTCACAAAAGAATCAGACATATGCTTGTCAATGGATCATCATATAAAGCCCGGATGTAGTGACCATATAGAAATGTGGTGCCATTAGAAGTGTCCTGAACACCAGTGAATAAACTCAAATGTTACTCACCGGCACACATTCCTATTCCAGAATGGAACTCCAAGTGGAGATTCTGATCAGATGACTTGAAGTCAGGAAGTCATGTCACAAGTAATGCAGACCTGAGCAAACACATCCATGTTAGTGACCCACTAGTTTGTATATTACTACAAGAGGCTTTGGAACACAGGACAAGGAGGCCATCAGATCAAAGTTAGCATCACCAAAAATCAGATATATGCTTGTCATTGAGGATCATCATTTACAGCCAGTCACCACATGCTTACAGTCTACCCCAATGTGCACCGAGACGGTAACTGTAGCGTTGATAGCCAATGCTATCTACAGGTATGGTCTAGCATGATAGCTGATAACCATATTCTTGATAGTTGTTAATGCTCAACAACCAACTTGGGAATTAGATAAAGCGCCCTGGCGAATCCCTTAAAGGTGAAGGGCAGACAAGCTGAACACATCTAATGATCCTAGAGGTAAAGGCAAGGTACTCACGTGTCATTCTTCTGGACTTCCCTGGCATCTGTCCTGCATTTCTGTTGATCAGGGGGGGGGTTAGGGAGGTCCATTTATGAACAGGCAACATGCAGGCATATAGAACCCGACACGGATATCGTCGCTAATGGAACCTTATTTCCAATACAGTGAACGTCTTCTGACCAGATCAACGTTAATAAGTAACACTATTGAGAATAGGGTGCCATTAGCTCAGCAACGAGTCGAATCAGGGGCCAAATGCTACTCAGAATCTGGTAAAGAAGTTTCTTCTTCAAATGCTGATTCGGTAAGAGAGAGTTCATTTTATCATCACCGTAGCAGAGACCTCTAATGTTGGGTTTATAATGACTGGTCACTCCTAACTAGAAAGCTAGCATACTAGCTAACATGGCACGTGGTTAGCTACTCGCTAACTAAAACCACCACGTAAGCAGGTATTTAAGTAATATGTTTCTTACCAGAGCAGCACGTTCGA
>NC_088234.1:9190098-9335098 GCF_036934945.1 Oncorhynchus masou masou
ACTAGCTACACACTATGTTTGAAAAAAACAGCAATGCAATAGAGATGTGAGTGTCCAATTTAGGGAAAACAGTGTAATCTCACTATGGTGGCAAGCACATACCCAGGCTAATACTGGAAAATGAAGCCAACCGTGTAATATACGCCGTCTACTGTAAACACTGCGCAATACTTTACTATTGTAAAGATTACTACGGACCTACAGTATCAGCCTGTCTCGTACACTATCCGAAGGACATAAGTGGATGGAGTGTGACCTGCCTGTTCGTGAAAGGACACGGTTGTTACTCACGCCACGTTTATTTCTTGCTACATACGTGGGCGTTCAGGTTACCTTAAAAGGGTAAGTGTGCTTATAACGTTAGTCCTGCAAATGGTCACTTCTCATTTAAGCTAGCATGCTACTTTGCATAGCCCGGTTACCTTGGAACACAGAAGAGTCCAGGCAAGATGGCTGCGCCTTGTGACAGATGAGGCGTGGTGCGCCACCTTTGCTCTCAGGGGAGAACTGCAAGTCCGCGAGAGCGAAACATTCAGTCTCCTGGTGCACCGAACTTGCAGAGTCGGCGAGGTTACCGAGCCCGAAAGTTAAAACCGGAATGGTTCCGGTGGAAAGACACGTCATACAGACCACAAGAACAAACGCTCAGCGCCGCAATACTGGTCGACCGAACCGAGTATCGCCCAGGTTGGTACACTGTCACAAGAAATTAGAACAAGGACACACAGGCCCAACAGAGTCGTGGGAAAGCAGATCACCCATATGGATAGGCTACCTGCTCCAAGCTATTGAATAGCGGCGGGTATACCCAGCCTGGTCTCATAAACTAGGCGTAGTTAACATACTATAGGCTCTCTCTTGGCCAGGTCGCAGTTGTAAATTAGAACTTGTTCTCAACTGGCCTACCTGGTTAAATAAAGGTGAAAAAATTTAATGTCCAAGGCACTCAATTTAGTGTGGTATGTTTACAAAGGTGGTTGGACATATAGCGCCCCACATCTAGCAACCCAAAGTTTGTGAGTTCGAATCTCATCACGGACAATTTTGGCAAATGTTCAACTTTTTAGCACCACAAACATAAGGGGTAACCCACGTCACAGGGGCTATAAAACTGAAGCATCAGTTTAGAACCTTTTCTCACCACCAAATATGGTAGCGAGAGGAAGTCCAGTCAGGTGTCGTGGAAGGATGGAACGAGGTGAAACTGGGCTGACATTCTACAAATTTCCGCACTGATGAAACATCTGATCTCATACTTTTTATTTTCCCAAAACTAGAATACGTTATGAACACAGTGCACCAAGTTTTATAGACTTGACGGTTTGCTAAAGTTGTAAAAAAAACAAATAAAAAACAGCTTGTGTTAGTTAGAAATACATATCTTTGGGTATGCCTCTGTGCATGTACACCCAAGATGTATCCACTCTGACAGATTTCGTGAGTACTGCTTCTTCTTCTTTGTTTTATTGTCGAATCCAACCAACTGACAGATGAATACACCGCCACCTACTGTACAGGAGGGAGATGCAGGTCACAACCTCTCTATACCATTATATTCTCTTTACTAACCCTGAATTTCAAATCAAATCATTCCCAACAAACATCACCACTCCCATCACCCCCACCCAAAATACAACCCACAGCCCATTCTCATCTAACCTCTCTGACCTTGTCAAACAACCTCTCCCTTTCTCCATCAAATTGTATTGGTCACATACACATATTTAGCAGATGTTATTGCGGGTGTAGTGAAATGCTTGTGTTCCTAGCTCCAACAGTGCAGTAGTATCTAACAATTCACAACAATACACACATCTAAAGGTAAATAATGGAATTAAGAAATATATAAATATTAGCATTAGAGATTGACTGATTAAATCGGAATGGCCGATTAATTAGGGCCGATTTCAAGTTTTCATAACAATCAGAAATCGGTATTTTTGTGCGCCGATTTGACAATTTTTTTATTTATTAACACCTTTATTTAACTAGGCAAATCAGTTAAGAACACTATCTAATTTTCAATGATGGCCTAGGAACGGTGGGTTAATTGCCTTGTTCAGGGGCAGAACGACAGATTTTCACCTTGTCAGCCCCGGGGATCCAATCTTGCAACCTTACAGTTAACTAGTCCAACGCAATAACGACCTGCCTCTCTCTCGTTGCACTCCACAAGGAGACTGCCTGTTACGCGAATGCAGTAAGCCAAGGTAAGTTGCTAGCTAGCATTAAACGTATCTTATAAAAAACAATCAATCATAATCACTAGTTAACTACACATGGTTGATGATATTACTAGATATTATCTAGCGTGTCCTGCGTTGCATATAATCTGACAGAGCATACAAGTATCTAAGTATCTGACTGAGCGGTGGCACTTTCTTTGCGTTTTGCCAGCAGCTCTTCGTTGTGCATCAAGCAATTCGCTGTTTATGACTTCAAGCCTATCAACTCCCAAGATGAGGCTGGTGTAACCAAAGTGAAATGGCTAGCTAGTTAGCGCGCTCTAATAGCGTTTCAAACGTCACCCACTCTGAGCCTTCTAGTAGTTGTTCCCCTTGCTCTGCATGGGTAATGCTGCTTCGATGGTGGCTGTTATCGTTGTGTTGCTGGTTCGAGCCCAGGGAGGAGCGAGGAGAGGGATGGGAGCTATACTGTTACACTGGCAATACTAAAGTGCCTATAAGAACATTCAATAGTCAAAGGTTAATGAAAAACAAATGGTATAGAGGGAAATAGTCCTATAATTCCTATAATAACTACAACCTAAAACTTCTTACCTGGGGATATTGAAGACTCATGTTAAAAGGAACCACCAGCTTTCATATGTTCTCATGTTCTGAGCAAGGAACTGTAACGTTAGCTTTCTTATATAGCACATATTGCACTTTTACTTTCTTGTCCAACACTTTGTTTTTGCATTATTTAACCCAAATTGAACATGTTTCATTATTTACTTGAGGTAAAATTGATTTATGTATTATATTAAGTTAAAATAAGTGTTCATTCAGTATTGTTGTAATCGTCATAATTAAAAATAAATAAATAAAAATTTGTTTGATTAATCGGTATCGGCTTTATTTGGTCCTCCAATAATCGGTATCGTCATTGAAAAATAATAATCGTTCGACCTCTAATTAGGATGAGCAATGTCTGAGTGGCATTCAATCAAATGTATTTATAAAGCCCTTCTTACATCAGCTGATGTCACAAAACGCAGCCTAAAACCCCAAACAGCAAGCAATGCAGGTGAAACAGCACGGTGGCTAGGAAAAACTCCCTAGAAAGGCCAGAACCTAGGAAGAAACCTAGAGAGGAACCAGGCTATGAGGGGTGGCCAGTCCTCTTCTGGCTGTGCCGGGTGGAGATTGTAACAGTACATGGCCAAGATGTTCAAATGTTCATAGATGACCAGCAGGGTCAAATAATAATAATCACAGTGGTTGTCGAGGGTGCAAACAGGTCAGCACCTCAGGAGTAAATGTCAGTTGGCTTTTCATAGCCGATCATTCAGAGTATCTCTACCGCTCCTGCTGTCTCTAGAGAGTTGAAAACAGTAGGTCTGGGACAGGTAGCATGTCCGGTGAACAGGTCAGGGTTCCATAGCCGCAGGCAGAACAGTTGAAACTGGAGCAGCAGCACAGCCAGGTGGACTGGGGACAGCAAGGAGTCATCAGGCCAGGTAGTCCTGAGGCATGGACCTAGGGCTCAGGTCCTCCGAAAGAGAGAGAATTAGAGAGAGCATACATAAATTCACACAGGACACGGGCATTGACTAAAATACAGTACAATACAGCACATGAGATGAGTAAAACAGTATGTAAACACTATTAAAGTGACTAGTGCTCCATTATTAAAGTGACCAGTGATTCCATGTCTGTACATAGGGCAGCATCCTCTAAGGTGCAGGGTTGAGTAACCGGGTGGTAGCCGGCTAGTGATGGCTATTTAACAGTCTGCTGGCTTTGAGATAGAAGCTGTTTTTCAGTCTCTCGGTCCCAGCTTATATGCACCTGTACAGACCTCGCCTTCTGGATGATAGCAAGGTGAGCAGGCCGTGGTTCGGGTGGTTGAACTCCTTGATGATCTTTTGGGCCTTCCTGTGACATCGGGTGCTGTAGGTGTAGGCAGTGTGCCCCCGGTGATGCTTTGGGCAGACCGCACCACTCTCTGGAGAGCCATGCAGTTGCGGGCGATACAGTTGCCGTATCAGGCAGTGATACAGCCCGACAGGATGCTCTCAATTACGCATCTGTACAAGTGAGTGTCTTAAGGGCCATGCCACATTTCTTCAGCCTCCTGAGGTTGAAGAGGTGCTGTTGCGCCTTCTTCACCACGCTGTCTGTGTGGGTGGACCATTTCAGATTGTCAGTGGAGTGTATGCCGAGGAACTTGAAGCTTTCCACCTTCTCCACTGCGGTCCCATCGATGTGAATGGGAGCGTGCTCCCTCTGCTGTCTCCTAAAGTCCACGATCAGCTTCGTTTTGTTGACGTTGAGGGAAGGTTATTTTCCTGGCACCACTCTGCCAGGGCCTCACCTCCTCCCTGTAGACTGTCTCGTCGTTGTTGGTAATCAGGCCCACCACCGCTGTGTCGTCTGCAAACTTGATGATTGAGTTGGAGGGGTGTGTGGCCACACAGTCATGGGTGAATCCTTGTGGGGCCTCTGTGTTGAGGATCAGCAGAGCGGAGATATTGTTTTCTACATTCACCACCTAGGGGCAACCCGTCAGAAAGTCCAGAACCCAGTTGCACAGGGCGGGGTTGAGACCCAGGGCCCCAAGCTTAATGATGAGATTGGAGGTTACTATGGTGTTGAAGGCTGAGCTATAGACAATGAACAGCATTCTTACATAGGTATTCCTCTTGTCCAGATGGGATAGGGCAGTGTGCAATGCGATGACGATTGCATCATCTGTGGATCTATTGGGGCGGTATGCAAATGAAGTGGGTCATAGGGTGTCAGGTAAGGTGGAGGTGATATGATCCTTAACTAGCCTCTCAAAGCACTTCATGTGAGTGCTACAGGGCGATAGTCATTTATGTTCAGTTCCCTTTGCTTTCTTGGGCACAAGAACAATGGTGGACATCTTGAAGCAAGTGGGGACAGAAGACGATATCAATACATTTCACAAAATAATGTATGTTCAACCGTTTACTCTACCGTACAGCCGCTACACATTCCAGTGCTATGTTTCCCTATCAATTAAAAAATATCATCTCAATTCCATATGCCCTAATCTCATCCTACACAACATATCTTCCTCCCTTCTCTTCTAATTATGTTGTAAGAGAGTTAAAAATGTCAAACATCAAGCTTCAAATTATTAGAGTAGTTCACAACGCAGAACAACCAGGTGGAGGGTCAGTGGCCAAAAAGCGCAAACAGGAATATTCCAAGTTCAGACAGAAGGGGGTGGGGGGGGGGGTGGGAGTCAGATCGCTATGATCGCCAGGAACGTCTATTTTTAATTGTTGCGCTAATGGTGCTGCCTGTTGATGTTAGGTAGTGTAGAGGGTTGCGTCAATTGGAATCTGGTATTAGAACAAGTATGACACTGAGTCGTCGATTGTATACTATGTACTTTTTATTAGCTAAGCAATAAGTGGTAAATGCAATTTTCGTATATTCGGGTCTGCTGTAGCACCACGCAGGGTAGAACAGAGAACTGGCCAACACCCTAACGGTATCTTCTTTAATACTCGGACAGAAGTAGTTCCTGCTTCCCAGCTGGCCTGTCACAGAGTAGAGACTGGGCATGGTTTAAACTCACCCAGCCTATCGTTGGCGCACAGGCTGGTCCCAGTCCCCCCAGGCGCTCCAGTTGATAGATGTAACTGTTGCTGTGTAGAATATCTATGCGCTCATACTCTCGATACAGTTATCACACATCTGGCTCCTGTTATCTAACAAAATACAATGTTCTGTATGTGGCCCCCAAAAACTCATGATAACTGCCTATACCCAAGGTTAGCCATAGCCTTTCCGCTAATGCTACTTCTAACACACACAGACACCCTCATGATAGGCCAAGCATATTTTCAACCCTCACAGTAGGCAGCTACAGTAGCTGAATGATGTTAACATCTTCGGGTTTTTGTTTCATTAAATGTATTTCATTTAATCTGGGTGCCTGCGTCACCTACTAACATCCTGGTACTACCCGTAGCGCCCGTTCTCCTCAGTCTGAAAAAACATAGAAAGGTACGTGTTGCAGATTACTCCTTTGTAGAAGTTTATAACGTGAAAATAAATTAAACATCCCAAGGTTAATGCTGTAGATATTGTTATAAGGGAGTATTGTGGGATTCTGTGTTTTACATTATAGCCATTACCATATATATATATATATATATATATATATATATATATATATGATTAAATACTATCTGATGTTGGCTGTGTGAGGCATCTATCTGCATTTGTGCAGTTGAGCATCATCACGAGATTAAACAACTGCTTGCCTGTGTGTGTGTGTGTGTGTGTGTGTGTGTGTGTGTGTGTGTGTGTGTGTGTGTGTGTGTGTGTGTGTGTGTGTGTGTGTGTGTGTGTGTGTGTGTGTGTGTGTGTGTGTGTGTGTGTGTGTGTGTGACAAGAACTGAGCAACATGGTGTGACTTGCATGTTGCAAAGCGGTGTACTGTTTAATACATTTGCCTTGCCTGTCTGTGTATGTAACAATATTGAGCACATGGTGTGACTTGGTGTATCTTACAAAGTTGTGGTTAATCAGGCATAGGGAGGGGAGGCTCATCACAAGGTTTAACTGAGATGGAAAAATACTGAACAACACAATAGCAGGAACTGGGCAACTGTTCTAACTAGGGTGTGATACCAGAACAGTAAGGATCTATACATCGACGGAGGGAGAACTCCAAGAAGCGCCAAGAGGCGGGGACCAGTCTGAGCGCCTGCGATAGGCTGAGCAAGTCTAAACCACGCTCAGCCTCTACTGTGTTAGGCCAACAGACGGGTTGGAACTATGTCTATCACAGTATAAGAACAGCTGTTTACTTACATCCTGTCAGTTCTCTGTTAACCCTGCGTGGTGACACAATGAACCTGTATATACGAAAATTGCAATTTACCATTTATTGCTTGAATTTAATGAAAGATAATTAACGACAGATTCTGACTTGTATTCGAAAGACGCAGCCCTATCAGTATTAGACTATTGAAACATGTAACTTTCAGAGTTTTATTGTTGTTAGTTTACAGAGTGCTAATAGTGCTGCTGTCGCTAGCTAGCATGCCTTTCTGTGATGCAGACAGTTAGCTGAGCTGCCGACTGGTGATAGCGTTGCATTATGGGAGATGTATTTTTGGCCCACTAAGGTCTGAATGGGATAGAGGCGTTTTCACGTTGTAACTGGTTTGTGTTGCAGTGTTTTTGTACATGAGTTGTTGTATTTTGGTACTGTCAACACTGAAAGCATCTAGCAATGTATTGGGGATGTGAGACAGGATATGTGTTTTACCTTCATGCTCCCGTATAGAACAACTTGTCAGATGGTGCGTTGGAGACTGACGTGTTCCTGTCCTGTCTTTCCACAATACTATTGCAGGTATGGTTCTATTTTCTAAGAATTAGGATTATACATTTGTTGTATTAAGGACGGGTTATTATTTTATACTATACATTATGGCTTATGTATGAATGTGATTTGTGTGAGTCCGAGAAAACACTGAGAGAGAAAGAACAGCTTGTCAGATGGTGCATTGGAGACTGATGTGTTTCTGTCCTCTCTTTTCACAATACTATTGCAGATCGACATAAAAGACGTGGTGTTGCTCACCCGCTACAATAGGACAGATTTCCTGCCCTTACTACTTTCATACCATTGTCTCTGCCAGCAATCTGACCCTGGAATGTTTCTTTTATTTTAAAACACGTGGACCAGGTTGACACACTATTGTCACTATTCTCTCTCTTTTAGATAAATTACAAAATAATGATCTGCATAAAAATGTTTGTTTTGATCTCAAACAGCAGTAGTAGCAGTATGCAAAATCAGGGAGCCAAATTAACAGCTTCAATTCGGCTCCCTGCGTTCACCAAAAATACCCTTTGCAAAAGAGCTGTTTGTTCACGAAAGACCTATCACAACAATTCAATTATGTTACATTTTGTGGGGAGTTGGCCTAGTGAATGAGTGCACGCACACTTCAGGAGAAAGGCAATGTTATATTATTGAGAGGCACTGACGCTGGGAATAAACTACCAGGGGGACATTTTCCACATCCTCTTGGAGGCCAGTGCTTAATTTGTAAAACTGTTATTTATTCATTTAACTTGGCAAGTCAGTTAAGAACAAATTCTTATTTACAATGATGGCGGACACCGGCCAAACGCTGGGCCAATTGTGCATCGCCCTATGGGTCTCCCAATCACGTGCGGTTGTGAGACAGTCTGGATCCGAGCCAGGTTGTCTGTAGAGACGCATCGAGATGAGATGCAGTGCCTTAGACCACTGCGCCACTTGGGAGCCCGGGAGGTGCTGGAAATAAAAGTGAGCACGAGAAGGGGTTGACTTGAGGATCCGGAACGCATGATGATCACCTGTATAATAAAACATTGCATTTCCGTAGTGGCATAGAGCAGTAGAATTCAGGCGCTTACCGAAGTTTCACACATGGGGAACATTTTTAATCGCTTAAGGTCCGGGAAAAACGTGTCCTTTTTATAAACGCATTTCATGCAATTCTGCGTCATTTTTACATGACTGGAGACTTTGGCAGAATCTTTAATACCGCACAAATGATCGAAATGACAGGCTACTTTGACACTTACAAACTGACGAGAATGAACAAAGATGCAACTCAAATGAACTTTGATCGATTTTATTGAAATTTTTACAATGCAAAAAAAAGAGACAGTTTTTCAAAAATACAGTTTTATGTTGTTTTTTTTCTGGAGGGAGACAGCGCGTTTGATTATGCACGTGTTCAGTTTGCCACGCTGTCGAATGGGGAGCTATGTTTTGTTGGGGAGGAGGAAAATTCATGCTACTTTTGAAAAATGTGACTAAATAAAAGTTCCAGTCGGGAATCACGATGAACCACTGTCCAGTGATCAACGAACACCGTTTCCTGTTTGAAGCTAAGACTGCACAGGAATGCAATTCGCCAGACCGCAAGTTAAACATCCAAGTCCAATCGTACCGTAGCTAGGAAAAGGGCTGAGGAGTCGCCGTTACCATGTCCGTGGAGATGGGTGAACGGCAATCATTAAGCCAAATCGCAGTCGGAGGTCCCAATTGTAATTGTCGCCAGCAGACACGAGGCACTCAATGGAAACTGGTTCAGGTGCATAACCACATGTCCTGAAGAAGGTAGAGGCTTCAGGTGTAAAGGGTGATTTCAACCTGGCTCTGCCACGGCATATAATCATTACTATATTAACAACATTACGATTTTATCATAAACATATTTATCCAAACCATAAGCTAGAACTGGCTCATTTTCATTACAATGGTAAAATCGGAAAGTTTTGACTGTGTATTGGTCTTATTTATCAGTAAACCACAAAGTTCGTCATTCGTAGCGAACGCTGATGCCGCCCGCTCGGTAGAGGTGGCGTGCCCACAAACTTGAATAGTGGCGTTGTTTACGTCTAATAAACAACAAACAGTAATCTCAGAAATTCTCTAGGCAAGATTTTTATTTTTTTTAACGGTTGTTTTTGACTGTTATCATGCCCGTGTGGTGTTCTGTGTCTGGCCGTGCTTATTACAAAACAAGCATGAAAATGAAATCATCTTTCATCGTTCTACCTGCCAAAGGTTCACCCCGGTTCTGCCAGTGAGTCTTGTGGCAATCAAGAATGATGCGGTGACCAAAGACTGAAAGGTTTTCAGGCTGAACTGATGGGGAATCCATTTCACCGAAAGCTGAGAAGTGAAGCGAGACCAGCGTTTTAATTTTTATTTATTTACATGCAACATGTTAACATTTAACATGCAAGAGTTACAGTTCATATAAGGAAATCAGTCAATTGAAATTATTCATTAGGCCCTAATCTATGGATTTCACATGACTGGGAATACAGATATGCATCTGTTGGTCACAGATATCTTTTAAAAAAAGTAGGGGCGTGGATCAGAAAACAAGTCGGTATGTTGTGTGAAAACCATTTGCCCCATGCAGCGGGACACTCCTTTGCTCAGGCTGTTGATTGTGGCCTGGGAATGTTGTCCCACAGGCTGTCCGGAGTTGCTGGATATTGGTGGGTACTGGAACATGCTGTCGTGCACATCGATCCAGAGCATCCTAAAACATGCTCAATGGGTGACATATCTGGTCAGTCTGCAGGCCTGGGAGAACTGGGACATTTTCAGCTACCAGGAATTGTGTACAAATCCTTGCGACATGCGGTGATGGCGGTGGATGAACGGCACGACAATGAGCCTCAGGATCTCTGCATTCAAATTGCCTTCGATAAAATGCAATTGTGTTCGTTGTCCGTAGATCATGACTTCCCATACCATAACCCCACCGCCACCATGGGGCCCTCTGTTCACAACGTTGACATCAGCAAACCACTGGCCCACATGATGGTCTGCGGTTGTGAGGCCCGGTTGAACGTGCTGCCAAATGCAGTGAAGACGCGTGCAGCGATGTCCTCCAGTAGCCAGTCTACTGTCAGTAGGTTCTCTCCTGTCACAGCACTGCAGCCGATGATACACCAGTGGTGGGTCTTAATGTCATCCAGACATTATGTGTGTGTATAGGTGGGTACCTCTCCTATGGTCTCTCTACTCAGTCATCCAGGAATGTCCTGTTTGTTGAGTAGCTCATGGTGTGTGTGTGTGTGTGTGTGTGAGACAGAGACCGAGACGGGTCAAAGTACGAGGAAATGGAGACAGTTCATGAAATCAAAGAATGGAACAAAACTAGAAAAAGTTGTAGTAGAAGAAGACAAAGACTGGTCCAATAATGGACTCTTTTTTTGGACAAGGAGATTAATTTGGGAAATCCATTTGTAATATTGAGGACTGTGAAGAAAGCAGTGGGAAATGTGGATTCAATCAAGGTGACGAGAAGCGGTGTTATTTTGGTTACTTGGGTTGATGAAGAACAGAAGAAGCATGCACTAATCTGGAAAATTGTCCACGTCAGAAGTAACATGTATTGACCTTCGGAGCAGGGTGCCTGCCAAAGGAGGAAAAGCTGCAGTCCAAATGTCCAAGAAGTCCAATTAGCTGGGTATCATATCTGCTGCAGCCAAGAAGATTTGGGGTCTTGAAGACTTTACAGCAGAAGCATGACAGATCTTGCCCTCCCAGGAGGCTTCTGAGGCTGTGCTGGACCTGGCGAGAATGAGGTTTTTATAGAAAAGCAGGTTGATTTTATTTAGTTAATTTCTTTTTTGGTCGTATGTATGATATTTTATTTGTTACCGAATGTTTTCCTTTTCGTGATCCTTATTATCCACCCGCACAGTAGGTGGCGGAATGCACAATGTTGCGAACGCCATTATACCATAGAAGAAGAAAAAGAAGGAACGGAAGCTAACTTGGTTATTCATGAGAGGGTTTTTGTGGGTTAAGTCCTCCGTGTGTGTAAACGGTTTCATTTCTCTTCAAGATGCGGACGACTCGAGAGAGAGAATATCTCGCTCAGGTAAGCTGCATATTTACTGAAATGTCTGCATTTTTCTGCTATGGTACAATGACTCACTCTGCTGCAGTAAAATGATGCAAGCGAATGTTCGTTTACCAACTGGCTAGTTTGGTGATTTTAGTTAGCAAGTAGCTAACCACGTGCCATGTTAGCTAGAATGCTAGCTTTCCAGTTAGGAGTGACCAGACCGTCAGTCATTATAAACCCAACATTAGATGTCTCTGCTACGGTGATGATAAAATGAACTCTCTCTTACCGAATCAGCCTTTGAAGAAGAAACTTCTTTACCAGATTCTGAGTAGCATTTGGCCCCTGATTCGACTCGTTGCTTCGCTAATGGCACCCTATTCTCAATAATGTACTACTTATTAACGTTGATCTGGTCAGAAGTAGTTCACTGTATTGGAAATAAGGTTCCATTAGCGACGATATCCGTGTCGGGTTCTATATGCCTGCATGTTGCCTTTTCATAAATGGACCTCCCTAACCCCCCCGCTGATCAACAGAAATGCAGGACAGATGCCAGGGAAGTCCAGAAGAATGACACGTGAGTACTTTGACTTTACCTCTAGGATCATTAGATGTGTTCAGCTTGTCTGCCCTTCCCCTTTAAAGGATTCGCCAGGGCCCTTTATCTAATTCTCAGGTTAGTTGATTACATATACAAGCTCACTGTAGAGGTAGGTTATTAAGTGAATATTCACTAGCATTAACAACTATTAAGAATATGGTTATCAGCTAGCATGCTATAGACCATACCTGTAGACGTCTTTATGCTAGCTTAAGTTAGCATTGGCTATCAACGCTACAGTTACCATCTCGGTGCACATTGGGGTAGACTGTAAGCATGTGGTGACTGGCTATAAATGATGATCCTCAATGACAAGCATATATCTGATTTTTGGTGATGCTAACTTTGATCTGATGGCCTCCTTGTCCTGTGTTCCAAAGCCTCTTGTAGTAATATACAAACTAGTGGGTCACTAACATGGATGTGTTTGCTCAGGTCTGCATTACTTGTGACATGACTTCCTGACTTCAAGGCATCTGATCAGAATCTCCACTTGGAGTTCCATTCTGGAATAGGAATGTGTGCCGGTGAGTAACATTTGAGTTTATTCACTGGTGTTCAGGACACTTCTAATGGCACCACATTTCTATATGGTCACTACATCCGGGCTTTATATGATGATCCATTGACAAGCATATGTCTGATTCTTTTGTGAAGATACTCTTTGATCTGATTTGCTCTATTCAAGAACCTTCTATCCTCTCATAGAAGCCAAACTATAACTAACATTATTTTGTGATTCCTTCTATAGAATACCTGATTCCAGACCACGAGACTGATGCGCTTTGTGAAAATCCAGGTTGGTGAAATGTTACGACACTGACATCATTTGAAATAGTACCCCACTTCCCTTTATCGTGCCCTACTTTAGACCAGGACCCATGTACTATAAAGGGAATAGGGGATGACTTTGGATGAAGGCAATTTCACTTTTTGACTGTACAAGATGGCTACCAGGACGTGCTACAGTCCCAATGATGATTAACTTAGCTCACTTTGAACCGATGTGAAACGACATGAACTACTGAGTGACTGTAGCTAATGCACCAGTGCTATGTTTAAATGTTCTTTACAGCGAAACACTAACTTCCGTTCTCATTTTAACAGACTTGGGGATGACGTTTCCTGGAGGGATCACGACCTTCTGGTGAGTTCGTCCAACTATCAAACTGGGTTCCCCACTATGGGTAGGACTGGTCTTCCACCCGTAGTATGCATGTTGGTGGAATCCCAAATGGCACCCTATTCCTTGTGAGTGGCTCCTGAGTGGCGCAGGGGTCAAGGGCACATCCGGCTGGGATTGGGAGGTCACAACACAGTAGGGCCAGTCGGTCTCGTCAATAAGTAGTCCACTGTATAGGGACTGGGGTGCCATGTCTCTGTGGAACCAGTCACTTGGAAGATGATACAGTCCCAATGATGACAATCTTAGCTCACTTTGAACCGATGTGAAACGACATGAACTGCTGAGTGGCTGTATATAATTCAGCAGTTAGTCATCGATTCCTCAATCGTCACACTAATAAAATGTTTGCCTTTCATTCTTCAGGGTTTGAGTGGTGTGGTCAGTGGAATTGCAGCGTGGACTCCAACATACTGGTAAGTTATGGTTCTGAAACGGTCCCAGGTGGTGCTTAATAGTTTATTGTATTGGTATTTCCACAGCATTGTTAACGTTTACTTGTATAGTTTAGCTGAACGCGACATGTTTGAGCTCTCCCAACCTTCTGCTGAACGTGATGAATATTCTCTTTGGAATCTCGTTCGTCTGAACTCCTGTTGAGAAAAGGAATAGCTGACTTCAGCAGAGGGCTACGTAACCTGTAATAAAGGCTACATATGTCTAACCCCCTCCTTGTGCCCCCTCAAATCTGGTCCCCATCTAGACTTTAACCTGAAGCTTATGTCTTCGTAGGTTCTTCTGTATGTGGCTGAACAGGGAGCCGTGATGCCAACTAGACTGGTGAGTTTTGGTAAATGAGTACGTTTGGTATTTGTTATGGGTAATGAATCTAGTCCTTGTATTTTACCAGAGCCTCTGCCTTAGCCACAAGCTATAACCAGTCTAGTGTTAAAACTCACTGCAAACGAGGGAACAGTTGATGTTTGGTAGTCGTGGTGACTCTGGCTCCTAGTGATGACACCCGCACGCGTCTTACGCCCTGCGTCGACGACAGAACCTGCAAAGGTGGACCCACTGGCGTTGCCAGGGCAACAAGGGGACAGCTGGTTGGGGTTACCAACTGTCTGATGGGACCAGAGACTCACACAAAATAGCATTTGGCTCTGCGTTGTTGATCCAAAATGGCTGCAATTAGATTTAATATGGAGAATCATTCATGTCATGCTTGTTGTCGCGTGTGATTTGTGCTGCTACTAGTGGTTGTCCTGATGCAGTACAGGGCCCTTGTCAGCGCCTTCCTCTTTGTCTCTCAGGGTGGTAGTGCCGGTCTTGGGTCTTTTAGATAGCTGTGGGATAGCAACTCAGACAAAAAAGCCGTCTTTAATGTAGTGCTGTTCAGCATGTTTATTTTGACTCCTCTCCTCCAGGTCCTGATGGTGGTACCAGACTGGTCACTACA
Organism: Oncorhynchus masou masou; assembly: GCF_036934945.1. NCBI lineage: Eukaryota > Metazoa > Chordata > Actinopteri > Salmoniformes > Salmonidae > Oncorhynchus > Oncorhynchus masou. The sequence goes on from NC_088234.1 coordinate 9,204,875, forward strand.
AGATGCCTGTTACTGAACTACCTCAAGGTGTGTATGATCGACTTGACTTCTGTCCTTTTATAATGTAGAAGTGATTTCCTGTTACCGCCCCAGTCTGATGTTAAGCTGACTGATTGGTTACTGAACTGATCTACTCTAGCAGTGTGTTCTGGTCCTGGGGCCCCAGAGGAGTGGTGGGTCCCCATGATTAGATAATGCTGTGCTGTTGACTGATCTAATGTCTGACCACTAGTTCTTACAATATCACTTAATAATCCCTCAACTCTCCTCCCCCAGTTGATGTCCTTGTGGGTCTGCAGCCTTCAGGAAGGTGTGTATGATTGTTTTTACAGCATCTTCACTCACTGACCCTGCACCTCTTGCACAAACTCTACCTACTCATTAACATCACTGAGGGAACTACAACTCCCATGAACGCTTTACTACAGTGCACACCCACTACATGGAACATTCTGGAATGCTGTTTGTGATGACTTTCCATCACAGTTGATTGGCTTCTGTCTGGTGCTCTGTGGCTGGCATCAACCCAGGTTTCCCATCGGTCCTCCTGTGGGTTGGGCAGGCACTGATAAGCCTGCTCTTGTCGAGGGGCAGGGGTAAGGTGGGCTGCCTGCCTGGAGGGAGGGTGTCTGGGTGGGGAGCTTGTAGCCAGACCTTGGACCGCTGGCTGGATGGCTACAATGACTGAACACAAGTCTGATCTCATTTCAGAATGCTCTGCATATAGTCTGCAGTACCTAATGTACTTCTGCATCATGTTTAATTGGGGATCTGTTCCTTCCAGGTCCTAAATGTTCCATCCTGGCCACTGGAGAAATGTTATTGAACTACCTCAAGGTGTGTAGGATCAACTTTCACTTGATCTGTTGCCATTAATTGTCCTTTATCGTGTAGAAGTGATGATTTCTGGTTACCGCCCCAGTCTGATGTTAAGCTGACTGATTGGTTACTGAACTGATCTATACTCTAGAGCAGTGTTTCACAATCCTGGTTCTTGGGACTTAGATGTAAAGGCTTCGTTTAAACTGACAGCTCAATTCTGATCTTTCACTAATTATTTTTGAATATTAGACCCAATGTTGACTGCAGTTATTTACTTAAGTTTCTATAAACATACACTTCAGAGAATTAATCAAAATGTTATTGGTGTACCCCGGTCGTTTCTGAAATACTCTGGGATACCACCTCAGCCTAGTTCTGGGGGGAAAACACTTGTTGACAGTTTTGGGTCCCCCAGGATTAGAATAGACTGATCTCATGTCTGACTACAAGGTCTTACAATGTCACTTCATGCTTTCCTACTGTCTCCCTCTAGGTTTCTGCCCCTCTGGTTGAGGTCCTGGTGTCTGCAGGGTTTGGAAAGGTGTGTGACTTTTGACGGAATCGTGAGACTCCTTCCACATGAAGCATTCTGGAATTTTATAAATGATGAAGACACTAGTACGTCTCCCAGTCTGTTGGCAGTCCTGTGTTCTGGGGCTGGATTAAGGTCTGGCCTCCCATCGGTCCTCCTGTGGGTTGGGCAGACACTGACAAGCCTGATCTTGTTGAGGGGGCAGGGGTAAGGTGGGCTGCCTGTCTGGAGGGAGGGTGTCTGGGTGGGGGCTTGACCCCAGACCCTGGACCGCTGGCTGGCTACAATGACTGAACTACGCACCTGATCTGGTTTCAGAATGTTCTGGATGTCGTCTCGTAATCTAAGATGGGGATTGTTTGGTTTTAAAACTGTTCTGTTTGTTTAGATCTGGTTGGCTGCTGAAGTGTTGCTGTGCTGTTGGAGTGGGAAGGTGTGTAGTGTTATTATAATACACTGAGTATAGAGGACATTAACACCTAACTAAAATTGAGTTTGCCCTCAGAACAGCCTCCGCTGTCTACAAGGGGTCTAAGCGTTCCACTGGGATGTTGGCCCGTGACACAACTGTGGTTCGGCATTGGAGTCTAGTTAGCTGGATGTCCTTTGGGTGTTGGACCAGTGTTGATACACGTGAGACACTGTTGAGCTTGACAAACCCAGCAGTGTTTCAGTTGACACAAACCGGTGTGCCTGGCACCTGTCCTCCCTCGTTCAAAGGATCTTAAATCGTTTGTCTTTGCCCATTTCACCCTCTGAGTGGTACACAAGCCATGTGTTGTTTTTTACAAACCCTTTTAACATGTCTGTGCATCTACACTGATTTAACCAGTGACGTCAGGATGATGTATTGACCACTCAGTGGATATGTGTTGTAATGGGAAAGGGGGCAGATCAATATTAGGAAGATGTTGAATGTTCCTCTTGGATCATCACACTGACCCATGCAATGTGTTCTACACTACATACTCTGACGTGATGAGTCATCATTACCGCCCCAGTCTGATGTAACGCTGACTGATTGGTTAATCTCTGATCAAGTCATCTCATACCTTGTGTATTAGTCCCTACAGTATCACCAGGGTTTAATTCTCACACTATTTTCCCCTCTAGCTCTCCTGTTTTACACCTGCAAGCCAAGCCACTTGCACTCCTGTTTGGTCAGCAAAGAAGTGGGACGTCTCGTTGGAACTGAGGGGAAACCAGGCCAAGTCAATTCAACCCTGACTGTTTTGCTGTATAAATAAATCTACAAATTAATGCTTGTCCTATTTGTCTCTTTGTGGTAGTAAATAAGGTGTTTGATTTCATTTTTAATGAACCATGTGGCGTTTTGATTTCAATACTGAATAATGTCAATCATCGCATCATGTTTTTCAAGGTTTTAAACATGCACGGTGACTGACTTATCACTTGCAATAGGAAGTTGGCTGACTTAAGCCAATTTGTTTTTAAATATGCTATTGTGAGCAGCATGTTTAGTCATGTAAGTTTTGACAATGATATTGAATAAATTCAGTTTACGACGCAACCAATGTCGCCAAAGATGGTAGATAAAAGTGTTCACTCAGGCCTTTACCATTGGGTCGAAAAGAAAATACCGGTATGGATCTGCGTGGTTAATGTGTCGGCTTGTAGTTCCGGAACCCCTTATTATGGTGGAAGGATTAGGTTTTTGGGATCAGTAAGAAAACGAGGGTTACCGGTGGTCAATGTTTTAGCGTTGGCCATGAAGCATTTACGTTGATTTGATGTCGGGACATAATTTATTGGACTAATGCAGAGCTGTTAAGGAAGTGAGTTAATACAGGCCCTACCGTCAACCAATAGTATTAATGCGAACTGTTGCACAGTGGTAGAGAATTTGGGTTCTGACAAGGTAATTCAGTTGGTTCATGGGGCTAGTTTCCCGGACACTGAGCCTACTCCGGGACTACATTTACATAAGAATTCTGTCGGTTAACAGGAGAAAAGCCATACGTACAGGGGTATGAATGACGCAAATAGTAATTTCTAAAGTTTGCTTTTCTCAAGTTTTTTCAGATATGCTGTGTCATGTTACTATGGAATAGTGAAGAATAATTACAAGCATTTCGTAAGTGGTTTCGTCAGAATTCTGGGGAGTTTGTTCACCCGCCTTTTGAGGATCGGCCCAAACAATCGCGACTATAGTAGAAAAAGTTGTTAGAAAAAAAGTGACTTGTTAATTGTTTACTCCAAGGTAAAAATTTAAGTAATTCAGAGAAAATTACTTAGCCCCAGTCCTCGGCAGTCAAATCCCTGTACCTTTTGCAGAATATCAGTCTGTACCTGATGTTTTTCCTGCAGGTAGTGGCTTCTTTGCTGCCATTCTGTTAGAGGAAATTATAGTTGAAATTATTAATTATATATACATTTCTGATTAAAACCATTTATTCTGATACTATTATGTTATGAAATACATGGGTTCTTGGTTCTAGGCTGTTACTGAAAATGTAAGCAGAACAAATTAATTGTCTGTGCCTCTTGGGAAGTTTAAGGGGGAGAGATGCTATAGCTTTTCAGACAGATAAGAAAGGTTTGGGTGGTGTTCCATTAGTGGAGAAAAGTATATCTTTTAGACAATTTGGAATGTAGTTTATGGGGGGGTAGAAGAAGAGTTCCAGACCTAAAAACAATGGGCTCTTGAGAATTGGAGCGAGGGTGGGAAACTGATGATGTCATTTCTAGTTTATAACCTGTGGAAATATGTGTATGCGGTTAGTACTCTCTTGTAATAAACGCTGTTACCTTTGGCTTTTAAGACTGGTCTCGATCTACTTCATGCATAATTAATGAACTTACAACTCATTAATGAATTAGAAATGAGTGCGAATTGGTTTTGGCAATAAAACATACAGGAATTTAGAATTCCTTTGACACCAGGCCATCCTCCAAAAGTCTTTGCCTCACTGTGCGTGCAGATGCACTCACACCTGCCTGCTGCCATTTCTGAGCAAGCTCTGTACTGGCGGTGCCCCGATCCTGCAGCTGAATCAACTTTAGGAGATGGTCCTGGCGCTTGCTGAACTTTCTTGGTTGCACTGAAGCCTTCACAACAATTGAACCGCTCTCCTTAGAGTACTTGATGATCCGAAAAGTGGTAGATTTAGGTGCAATCTTATGGGCAGCAATATCCTTGCCTGTGAAGCCCTTTTTGTGCAAAGCAATGATGACGGCACGTGTTTCCTTGCAGGTAACCATGGTTTACAGAGGAAGAACAATGATTCTAAGCACCACCCTCCTTTTGAACTCAATCAGCATGACAGAGTGATTTCCAGCCTTGTCCTCGTCAATACAGCTGTGTTAACGAGAGAATCACTGACATAATGTCAGCTGGTCCTTTTGTGGCAGGGCTGAAATGCACTGGAAATGTTTTTTCAGGATTCAGTTAATTTGTATGGCAAATATGGACATTGCAATTAATTGAAACTCATCTGATCACTCTTCATAACATTCTGGAGTATTTGCAAATTGCCATCATACAAACTGAGGCAGCAGACATTGAAAATTAATATTTGTGTCATTCTCAACTTTTGGCCACAACTGTACAGTTAATATTGTGCGCCGTTCAGTACTGGTCTGCGTCACATTTGAGCATTTGTCCAACAAACCATGGCAGTTTGTGCCTAACAAGATGCCATTACTATTACTCTCTCTAGCAGCTGGGTCTGCCTAGTTAATTTAATAGGACACATTGTTCAGCGAATGGTCGTCTCGCTTGCCATCCGTCTCAAACCTTATTGTGTCTGTATTGTGTGATGTATTGTCTCCACCTTCTTGCCCTTTGTGCTGTTGTCTGTGCCCAATAATGTTTGTACCATGTTTTGTGCTGCTACCATGTGTTGCTACCATGCTGTGTTATGTGTTGCTGCCTTGCTATGTTGTCTTAGGCCTCTCTTTATCAAATCACAATCAAATTGATTTATATAGGCCTTTGTACATCAGCTGATATCTCAAAGGGCTGTACAGAAACCCAGCCTAAAACCCCAAACAGCAAGCAATGCAGGTGTAGAAGCACATTGTGATTGTGTGTTTTGTCCGATATATTGTATTTATTTTTAGTCCCAGGCCATCATTGTATATAAGAAATTGTTCTTAACTTACTTAATTATGTTAATTAAAAAAAAGAGAAAAACCTAAGCACTTTTTCAACATCTTTCCTCTTCCAGTTTGTTGGATAGAATACCTGTATGTTTCTAGTGGCGAACTGGGATAGTGCAGCAGAACAACACTGGATAGAATACCTGTATGTCTCTAGTGGCGAACTGGGATAGTGCAGCAGAACAACACTGGATAGAATACCTGTATGTCTCTAGTGGCGAACTGGGATAGTGCAGCAGAACAACACTGGATAGAATACCTGTATGTCTCTAGTGGCGAACTGGGATAGTGCAGCAGAACAACACTGGATACAAAACCTGTATGTCTCTAGTGGTGAACTGGGATAGTGCAGCAGAACAACACTGGATACAATACCTGTATGTCTCTAGTGGCGAACTGGGATAGTGCAGCAGAACAACACTGGATAGAATAGTCATGAAATTAAAACCTTTTCAAGACATGAAGTCAAACCGTTACACACCAACACTAACCATGGTGGGGTGACTGAATTTAATATACAGTTATACACCAACACTGACCATGGTGGGTTGACTGAATTTAATATACAGTTATACACCAACACTGACCATCGTGGGGTGACTGAATTTAATATACAGTTATACACCAACACTGACCATGGTGGGGTGACTGAATTTAATATAGTTATACACCAACACTGACCATCGTGGGGTGACTGAATTTAATATACAGTTACACACCAACACTGACCATGGTGGTGACTGAATTTAATATACAGTTATACACCAACACTAACCATGGTAGAGTGACTGAATTTAATATACAGTTATACAGCAACACTAATCATGGTGGGGTGACTGAATTTAATGAACAGTGACACACCAACACCAACCATGGTGGGGGGAGTGAATTCTAATAGCAGATGCATTGAAGTGAGGCACTGGTTGGCAGAAAACCAACCAACCAACCGCTGTAAACAGTTATCACTCAGTATGATGCTACTGTCTAGTAGCAGCCTAACAGATCTTGACAAGGTGTAAGACACAGCAGCATCAATGAGTTAGCCAACTAATTTTCATAAACAACCGCAAATGAATTGGTTTGAGTTCAATCAAAACGCTGATGTGCGTTTTGGTCGTTGAGTCAATTAGACCACGGACATTTCAAGCTTACCGGTTTCTTTCTAAAAATGTGTTCCTGCTTTGTGATGTCATCCCCCTCCTTGTTGTTTGACATGACAAGCAGTGCAGGGGCATGATGTCACAAACACACTGGTACCCAGACTGGAAACCAATTAACCCCTAGTCCTGGTACCCAGACTGGAAACCAATTAACCCTGGTCCTGGACTGGAAACCAATTAACCCCTAGTCCTGGTACCCAGACTGGAAACCAATTAACCCCTAGTCCTGGTACCCAGACTGGAAACCAATTAACCCTGGTCCTGGACTGGAAACCAATTAACCCCTAGTCCTGGAAACCAATTAACCCCTAGTCCTGGAAACCAATTAACCCCTAGTCCTGGAAACCAATTAACCCCTAGTCCTGGAAACCAATTAACCCCTAGTCCTGGAAACCAATTAACCCTGGTCCTGGACTGGAAACCAATTAACCCCTAGTCCTGGAAACCAATTAACCCCTAGTCCTGGAAACCAATTAACCCCTAGTCCTGGAAACCAATTAACCCCTAGTCCTGGAAACCAATTAACCCTGGTCCTGGACTGGAAACCAATTAACCCCTAGTCCTGAAAACCAATTAACCCCTAGTCCTGGAAACCAATTAACCCCTAGTCCTGGAAACCAATTAACCCCTAGTCCTGGAAACCAATTAACCCCTAGTCCTGGAAACCAATTAACCCCTAGTCCTGGAAACCAATTAACCCTGGTCCTGGACTGGAAACCAATTAACCCCTAGTCCTGGAAACCAATTAACCCCTAGTCCTGGAAACCAATTAACCCCTAGTCCTGGAAACCAATTAACCCCTAGTCCTGGAAACCAATTAACCCTGGTCCTGGACTGGAAACCAATTAACCCCTAGTCCTGGAAACCAATTAACCCCTAGTCCTGGAAACCAATTAACCCCTAGTCCTGGAAACCAATTAACCCCTAGTCCTGGAAACCAATTAACCCCTAGTCCTGGAAACCAATTAACCCTGGTCCTGGACTGGAAACCAATTAACCCCTAGTCCTGGAAACCAATTAACCCCTAGTCCTGGAAACCAATTAACCCCTAGTCCTGGAAACCAATTAACCCTGGTCCTGGACTGAAAACCAATTAACCCCTAGTCCTGGAAACCAATTAACCCCTAGTCCTGGAAACCAATTAACCCCTAGTCCTGGAAACCAATTAACCCCTAGTCCTGGAAACCAATTAACCCTGGTCCTGGACTGGAAACCAATTAACCCCTAGTCCTGGAAACCAATTAACCCCTAGTCCTGGAAACCAATTAACCCCTAGTCCTGGAAACCAATTAACCCCTAGTCCTGGAAACCAATTAACCCTGGTCCTGGACTGGAAACCAATTAACCCCTAGTCCTGGAAACCAATTAACCCCTAGTCCTGGAAACCAATTAACCCCTAGTCCTGGAAACCAATTAACCCCTAGTCCTTGAAACCAATTAACCCTGGTCCTGGACTGGAAACCAATTAACCCCTAGTCCTGGAAACCAATTAACCCCTAGTCCTGGAAACCAATTAACCCTGGTCCTGGACTGGAAACCAATTAACCCCTAGTCCTGGAAACCAATTAACCCTGGTCCTGGACTGGAAACCAATTAACCCCTAGTCCTGGAAACCAATTAACCCCTAGTCCTGGAAACCAATTAACCCCTAGTCCTGGAAACCAATTAACCCTGGTCCTGGACTGGAAACCCCTAGTCCTGTGTGGCTCAGTCGGTAGAGCATGGCGCTTGCAACGCCAAGTGTCGTGGGTTCGATTCCCGCTGGGGCCACCCATATGTAAAAGTAGTGGCCCCAGCCGACTTGCAAGTCGCTTTGGACAAAAGCGTCTGCTAAATGGGATATATTTTTTTTTTTTATATATTAAACCAATTAACCCTGGTCCTGGACTGGAAAGCATCTGTGTCTGGGAAACTTCCCCTAAATTAGCATTATAGAAGTGATTATGTTGTCAGCTAACAACATCCCACAGAGCGGAGGTTGAGAAACACTGAAGCTTCTTCAGATGTGTTTTATTAATGCAACACCCAGGATGTTAATCTGCAGTGAAGACGCGTGCAGCGATGTCATCCAGTAGCCAGTCTACTCCTGTCAGTAGGTTCTCTCCTGTCACAGCACTGCAGCCGATGATACACCAGTGGTGGGTCTTAATGTCATCCAGACCCAGGGCCTACACACACACACACACACACACACACACACACACACACACACACACACACACACACACACACACACACACACACACACACACACACACACACACACACACTATGAATACAAGTATTAGACATGAAATCAAAGTTATCAAACAATGTTTTTCCAACCCACTGATGACAAAAACACAGAAATTGTGTGGGAGTCTGTGTGTGTGTGTCTGTGTGTATAGGGGGGTACTGTGTTCTCTTAGGTGTGAAACATTACAGTTTGGAAATTGTAAAGGATATGGTCACATGTCAAATGTTAGCAGACGAGAGAAGATATTGAAGAATCTGTGAATGGAAAATGTTGCATCTGTGGTGGGGATCATACTCCGGACTTCCCCGAGTGCCCTGTTAGGGTGAAGGAGGTCAAGGTGTCAAAGATCAGGGCTGCTCAGCGGGTCTCCTATGTGGAGGCTGTGAAGAGAGTCAAAGGGGCAAGAGGCAACAGTGTTGAAGATATAGCAGTGGATGCAATGCAACCAGTTGCTAGTGTTTTAAGAATTTGGTATTTTATTAAGATCCCCATAAGCTGTTGCAAAAACAGCAGCTACTCTTCCTGGGGTTCACACAAAACACAATACAGAATGACATAATACAGAACATCATTAGACAAGAACAGCTCAAGGACAGAACTACATTCATTTAAAAAGGCACACGTAGCCAGGTGATCTGGATACACTCATTGTGAAGGTGGATTCTGTGGCATTCATAGCCACAGTGATTAAATGTACAGGACAAGTGTCCAAGAAGCACGATAACATGGACTTACGTCACCAGGAAATGTCCTTTCCTCACAGGAGGCTTCTGGGGATGTGTTGGACCTGATTAGAATGAGGTTTTTACAGAGAAGCAGGTTGATTTTATTTAGTTAATTTCTTTGTTGGTAGTTTTTACGATATTTTATTTTTACCCAAATGTTTTACTTTTTCGGGATCCGTATTATCCACCGGCACAGTAGGTGGCGGAATGCACATTTAATTGTTGCGAACGCCATTATACCATAGAAGAAGGGAGAGCGCATGGATTTTCATTCAGGTGAGAGAGAGTTGTTGGAGTTTCTCCTCCGTGTGTTTAAAATTTAATTTACTCTTTTCAAGATGCCGATGACTCGGTAGAGAATATGCATATCAGGTAAGCTGCATATTACTGAAATGTCTGCCATGCATTGTACAATGACTCACATTTGCGGCAGGAAAACGATGCAAGCGAGCGTTAGTTTGCCAACTGGCCAGTTTGGTGGTTTTTGTTATCACCTGGTTTACCACGTGTCATGTTGGTGTTAGCTAGTAGGCTAGCTCCCCAGTTATTAGTGACTGCACCATCACTCTCTTACCGAATCAGCATTTGATGAAGAATCATCTTTACCAGATTCTGAGTAGCATTTGGCCCCTGATTCGACTGTCGTTGCTGAGCTAATGGCACCCTATTCTCAATAATGTACTACTTATTAACGTTGATCTGGTCAGAAGTAGTTCACTGTATTGGAAATAAGGTTCCATTAGCGACGATATCCGTGTCGGGTTCTATATGCCTGCACGTTGTCTGTGCCCAATGTTTGTACCATGTTTTGTGCTGCTGCCATGTGGTGTTGCTACCATGCTCCTGTTTTAGGTCTCTTATGTAGTGGTGTGGCCAGTGTTGCCAACTCATTTTCGGTGTAAGTTGCTCGAGGCAGGTTCATGTGACGCAGAATACACAACCTTACTGAAATTGATTTGACATTTTGTTCAGGTACCGATTCACTCTTTCCTGTACTTCTGTCTGTACAACATTGATTGAGACATGTTGATTGATGTAAGTTCTGTTCAAGATCAATCATTCGTGACCAACTACAGTCATTGGGTTTGTCTCATCGAACCCGTACTCCTGATGCTGCAGTCAGCCAACAATGATTTGCAATTTTACTGAAATTGCTGCTGCTTGTGCACGAGCTGAACGCCTGCTGTTGACGTCACTCACAATGCACTTTTGCAGCGAGGCGCGTGTGTTGTGACAGAGAAAATCGTTTTTGACATTTAAAGGGAAATGTGTACATTATATTAAACAATCCCAGCTCCCCTTCCCAGGAGTCTTTTTGGTAGGCCATCATAGTAAATACGAGTTTGTTCTTAACTGACTTGCCGAGTTAAATAAAATGAACATTGCTCTGGTCAAAAAGTTGTACGGTAAACTAACTCATTTTTGTACGTCGCGCTGGTCCGTACAATTGACCTTATTTTAGCGCCCAGAAAACGTAATACTTTCAGATCAACTGTAATATCAATACCATTTGTAAAGCGCCATTTCTCCCCTTTCCAACAAAATGATGAGACCTTCATGATGCCCATCTCTGCATGATTCAAGAAGGCAATGAGCTCCGTCGGGTCTCTTTAAAAATAGCGGGTGGGGAAGCTAAACCGGCTGCGCCGTCGCTCATAAATGTATTTTGTCCCCCCACAACAAACGGGATCACTACACGCAGATTAAAATATCAAAACAAACTCAACCAATTACATTCATTTGGGGACAGGTCGAAAAGCATGAAACATGCACTTGCTAGCTAATTTGTCCTTTTTAACTAGCTTGCTGTTGCTAACCCATTTGTCCTGGGATATAAACATTGAGTTGTTATTTTACCTGAAATGCACAAGGTCCTCTACTCGGACAATTAATCCACACATACAATGGTAAACCGAATCGTTTCAAGTCACCTCTCCTCCTTCCAGGGTTTTTCATATTTGAACTTATATGGTGATTGGCATCTAAACTTCCATAATATTACCACGACAACCAGCAACACAGCTCGTCTTTCAATCACCCACGTGGGTTTAACCAATGAGGAGATGGCACGTAGGTACCTGCTTCTATAAACCAATGAGGAGGCGGGACTTGCAGCGTGTCTGTGTCAGAAATAGGAATGACATCTATTTGAGCCCTTGGCAACGCAGAAGCTCATTGACCTGCGTGAGCAGTTTGGGTGCAATAATTGAATAACATAGATTTTGGAATCTATTTTGCAACACTCTCACACGTGACAGGAGCGGTGTAGTCAGGGTATGATGGTGAGGAGAGATGTCATGTGGGGAAAACTTCTTTTTTCACTTGACCTGTCCAATTTTAATCACCTTATCGCCTTTTAAAATGTAATTAAATCCCTATTAAAGAGTTTAAATAATATTTTGAAGGTTTGTCGACTTTGTATCAGGTTTTTTAGGGTGGTGCTAAAGTGATCTTCAGTAGTAAACAGCCGTCTAGCTTGCAGAGAGTCATGCTAGCTTGCAGTGATGATGCAAAAAATGACTAGGTATCCCCCTTATCCTGTCCCTTTCTTGTTTTTAAACGGTGAGGGTGGAGAGGGGCTGTGAGACACAATTAGTTGCGTTATGCGTGCTCTACGTTACGCCATGACACGTCACGATGTAACATCGTCGGAGGGGGGTCAGTCCCCCCCACACACACACACACACACATCTCTTCTCCAATACTATAGAGCCAGTACCATGTCAATCAACTCTTGAATAGAAACGTAGTTCACAACCCAGATAGTGACGTCGACACGGTCACATGAGTTTTCTTTGCAGCCTCGTTTGAATGTCGCGTGTGCACACGTTTGTACGTAATGGGGTTAGCGTTCGTTACACGGTATTGTAAATAAGGTTCCGTTAGCGACGATATCCGTGTCGGGTTCTATATGCCCGCATGTTGCCTGTTCATAAATGGACCTCTGTAATTTTCCTCCTGGCTGTGTCCTGCTTCTCAGCCCTTCACCTTAAAGGGATACTTCAGGATTTTGGCAGAGGCCTTAATCTACTTCCCAAATCAGTGGATACAATTTGTGTCCATTTATGAGAGAAGTCAAAGGTAGTTTCATAAGCGAATATTAACTAGCATCAGCGCAGCTATGAAGTATGTGGTTGTCAGCTAGCATGCTAGAACATGCCTATAAACTTCCAGTCATTGTGCTAGCTTTAGTTAGCATTGGCTTGCAAAACTACATTTAACTTAACTCATACTGGACTCTGACATAAGGTCCTCTGCCCAAAATCCCTAACTATCTCTTTGTGTGCACTTGGCAAACGGTCATGGATTTACAACTAAATGGGGAAGTGCACTTTGGGGTGGATGATCAGCATGTGGTAACTGACTCATAAGTGACTGTCTGTAAATGATGATCCTCAAAGACAAGAATATGTCGGATAAATATATATATTTTGTGAAGGTAATCTTTGATCTGATTGGCTCTTCATGAACCTTCTTTCCTCTCATAGAAGCCAAGCTATAACTAACATTCCTTTGTGATTCTTTCTATAGAATACCTGATTCCAGACCACGAGACTGATGCGCTTTGTGAAAATCCAGGTTGGTGAAATGTTACGACACTGACATCATTTGAAATGGTACCCCACTTCCCTTTATAGTGCCCTACTTTAGACCAGGACCCATGTACTATAAAGGGAATAGGGGGTGACTTTGGATGCAGACTCTTTCACCTTTTGGCTGACCAACTGTACAAGATGGCTTCTTGGAATGACGGTTTAGTTTCTATGGCTACCGTGACATGCTACAGTCCCAATGATGGCAATCCTCTCTTTTTGAACCGATATAAAACGTCATGAACTACTGAGTGACTGTATATAATGCTGCAGTTAGTCATCGATTCCTCAATCGTCACACTAATAAAATGTTTGCCTTTCATTCTTCAGGGTTTGAGTGGTGTGGTCAGTGGCATTGCAGCGTGGACTCCAACATACTGGTGAGTTATGGTTCTGAAACTGTCCCAAATGGCACCCTCTATAGTGCACTACTTTTGACCAGCGCTTTGAGGGCCCTAGTCAGTTGTAGTGCACTAGAAAGGGAGGTCTTTCCCAGAATAACAATCGTTCTCTGCAACCACATGATAAACCTTTTTAGAATCTCATTTGTCTGAATTCCTGTTGATGTTTAATAACCTGACACCCTGCAGAGGAGTCTAGTTAAATGTCCTCTTTTATGTTTTTATTTTTTACAGTTGACTGTCCTGAAACAAGATGGCTGTTCTGGGCTGCTTTTAAACCTCTACAGTCTACTGTCCTGAAACAAGATGGCTGTTCTGGGCTGCTTTTAAACCTCTACAGTCTACTGTCCTGAAACAAGATGGCTGTTCTGGGCTGCTTTTAAACCTCTACAGTCTACTGTCCTGAAACAAGATGGCTGTTCTGGGCTGCTTTTAAACCTCTACAGTCTACTGTCCTGAAACAAGATGGCTGTTCTGGGCTGCTTTTAAACCTCTACAGTCTACTGTCCTGAAACAAGATGGCTGTTCTGGGCTGCTTTTAAACCTCTACAGTCTACTGTCCTGAAACAAGATGGCTGTTCTGGGCTGCTTTCAAACCTCTACAGTCTACTGTCCTGAAACAAGATGGCTGTTCTGGGCTGCTTTTAAACCTCTACAGTCTACTGTCCTGAAACAAGATGGCTGTTCTGGGCTGCTTTTAAACCTCTACAGTCTACTGTCCTGAAACAAGATGGCTGTTCTGGGCTGCTTTTAAACCTCTACAGTCTACTGTCCTGAAACAAGATGGCTGTTCTGGGCTGCTTTTAAACCTCTACAGTCTACTGTCCTGAAACAAGATGGCTGTTCTGGGCTGCTTTTAAACCTCTACAGTCTACTGTCCTGAAACAAGATGGCTGTTCTGGGCTGCTTTTAAACCTCTACAGTCTACTGTCCTGAAACAAGATGGCTGTTCTGGGCTGCTTTTAAACCTCTACAGTCTACTGTCCTGAAACAAGATGGCTGTTCTGGGCTGCTTTTAAACCTCTACAGGATCAGTGTCCTGAAATCTGGACAGCTGCTGCTCAGTATGTGACTAGAAAGGCTTTCGAAACGACAGCCAACTTTCCCGGGAGGTCGACCTGTCTTCTATCGTCAGAAAGCTTACATGTTTGTTCATCTAACTGCAGTGTCTGATTTACAGTAGCGATTACAGCGGGACAAAATACCATGCTATTGTTTGGGGATAGCGCACAACAACAAAACACTTATCAATGCAACTTGTTTTGATACATTCCCCTCTGACATATTGGCGACACAACATGTCAATTAGCCTAATGAAGGTAAGCCGTCGTTAGGCACCAAAGAGACCAGCGGTGTTCACTTGATTGACGGAGTCTTGGTCCAAGGACCACCTATCATTTTGAAAGCGGTCTCGCTAGATAGCTGGGCTTTCCAGCGGAATGTGAACGCCTTTTGTACTGCGAACAACCATCATGCTAGAGCTGTGGGCAACAGTGTTCATTCTCTGGTGAAAGCAAACAGGACTCACGGTAGTTAATGATACTCTGTGGTTTGGTCTCTTCTACAAACTTTTCTCAAATCTAAAAAAAGAACATGGCTACGAGTGGAAAAGCTACATCAAAGTCCAAGTTTACAAATAATTTGGATGAGAACATTGCGGAAATTGACTGGGAGAGTGACACAGAACTAATGGATGAGGACTCCATGAGTGAGTCCAGTTTTGATTCCAGTGAGGAAGAAATGTTTTTGGAAGGAGAGGATCCCCTTTTGGATCAGTAAGTAAAATAGGTTTTTGCGTCTCATGCTAATGCAGCTGTTTTAAATGGTTGCATATTAATTTGAGATATACCTGTATAGATCTGAGGCATACAATGTATTAGCATAGCCTATGTGTATTTTCTGCTGGCTATGACATGCTATTGTTTTTCAATGTCTTATTGCCTATTGGTCCACATTTCATTAGGGATTGTGTTCCCCAAACTATATAATATAGATGAGTGTTGTGTATTTGATGTGTTGATGCAGTGCTCACTCCCTGATAAAATAAAGGTTAAATTAAATAAGTCATAGAAAACTTGAGTTCTAAACATGTTTTTTATATTTTTCCATCCTCAATAGAGGTAGAGACTCCGATGACCTCTGGGAGCCATCTCCAAAGATACCACGTTCAAGTCCATCCCACACTCATTCAAACGTAGGCACTGGTTCCTCCGGTCTGACCCCTGCTGCTGTCTCTGGCTCCACCCCCACCCGGCCATCTAGAGGTGCTATGAGTCCAGACCAGAAGCGGAGGAGGGCCGGTGTACCAGCGGCAACTACAACCGAGGGAGAGGACCGTTGGCGCACTGTGCTAGAGGATGATGTGGAGCCACATCGACCAATATTTCGACCTAAAAGGCAGCCGGGACCTCAGCTGGACATGACTGGAAAGTACAGCCCCCTTCATCTTTTCCAGGGGTTTTTCTCCTCGTCAGTTCTTGATTCGCTGGTGTCGAACACCAACAAGTATGGGGCTAAGAAGCAAGCAGGCAAGAAAGAGGCCTGGAAGCCCATTTCCATCCAAGACCTGTACTGTTATATCTCACTGGTCATTTATATGGGGCTTGTGAAGTTGAAAACCCTGAAGGACTACTGGAGAAGCTCAAGACTCTACCAACTGCCTTTCCCCGCAACTATCATGTCTTGTAAGAGGTTTCTGACTGTCTCGCGAGCGCTTCATATCAGTGACCCACAAGCTGACGACAACAATGACAGGAAGAAGGGCACAGCAGGCTTTGATAGGCTCTTCA
Organism: Oncorhynchus masou masou; assembly: GCF_036934945.1. Lineage (NCBI taxonomy): Eukaryota > Metazoa > Chordata > Actinopteri > Salmoniformes > Salmonidae > Oncorhynchus > Oncorhynchus masou. The sequence continues at coordinate 9,221,255 of NC_088234.1, forward strand.
AAATGAAACCTCTCTACGCCAGCGTTGTTGAGGCCTGCAAGACCCATTTTCAGCCTTCCCAGAACCTGTCCATAGATGAGAGGATGGTAGCATCAAAGGCCAGAATTGGCATCAAACAATATATGCCTAACAAGCCAACAAGATGGGGTTACAAACTGTTTGTTTTGGCAGATTCTGCGTGTGCCTACACTTGGAATTTCTTTGTTTATGAGGGTAGGTCCATCTCAGCCACCGGTATGGGACTTGGTTATGATTCCGTTATGAAATTATTGGATTTTCCACTGCTGGGGAAGGGCTACAAACTGTTTGTGGATAACTTTTACACAAGCCCGACTCTGTTTACAGACCTGAGGAAGCTGAATGTATGGTGTTGTGGCACCATTTGTCCCAACGGAGTGGGTTTTCCCAAAACAAAAGTTAACGACCTGCCTAAGAGGGCTTATCGGGGGACCATGCGATGGATTCGGAAAGATGACCTGCTCTTTGTAAAGTGGATGGATGCCAGAGAGGTGGTCATGTGCTCCAGTATCCACAAATCGTACAGCGGCGATCACATCCGCAGGCGTGTGAAGGACGCTAATGGGACATGGACCAAGAAAGATGTCCCGGTTCCAGCTGCTGTTAAGGATTACAATAAGAGCATGGGAGGTGTGGACCTGTCAGACGCGCTGATAGGCTACTATAATGTTCTCCACAAGACGATGAAATGGTACAAGACATTGTTCTATCACTTCATCGACATTGCTGTGGTGAATGCATTCATCCTCCAGAAGGAAATGGCTAAGAGCTGTGGAAAGACCCCCATGACACAGCTAGCCTTCAGAGAGCTGCTCATCCAGGAGCTTGCTGACTATGGCACAAAGACCACTCCAGCACCCTCTGTCCGCTCTACCTCTGACCCCTCTACCTCTGTCCCCTCTTCTCCCGCCTCCAGTGATGTTCACCTGCCAAAATACATCAGTGCAGACCTGAATGTACCTCAGGGCCAAAAGGGCACAGTAGGGAGGCGTCGTTGTACTATGTGTCACAGGAAATCTCCCATCGCCTGCAGTACTTGTGCTGTTACCCTCTGCTTTACGACAGAGAGAAACTGCTATGGGCCTTGGCATCAGCAGCTCAATCTGGTGTAGAGGACTGTGGGTGTTCTAAATACTCTCGTTGTAAATAGTTTTTTTTTTTCTCTCTCCCTTTGTTTGTGGTGTGTACACTTCTGACGTTAGATCAGTGTTGGCTGCTAACTTGGCCGTTTTATCTTAAATAGTTCACTTCTGTGTTTTGGGAGGCATTGGATCAGCGTTCTCATTTCGTCTCCTGTTTAGTAACTTTTATGTAGGGATGCTAATGATCCATTACGTTTGACATTCCTGGGAGTGTGTAAACTTTATTATGAAAGCATTTTAGTATCTTCTCTATAGGTATGTACTTTTAAAATGGCCCAATTTGGCCACTTGGGTACATTTGGTAAAACTCGTGAGGGACACCTGGGAAACCTCAAACCAAATATTATGTAGCTTTCTCATTCTTGAATGTAACTTTGCACACACATTGTTACTCTTTTGTGGACAACAAGAAATGGTTTTCTATATTTCTTTCTTTGATTTGATCTTTTACTACGGTGTTATATTCTCCTGCATTATTCTCACCCCTCCACAAACTTCAAAGTGTTTCATTTCAAATAATATCAATAATCAGCATATCCTTTCTTCAGGTCCTGAGCTACAGGCAGTTAGAATTGGGTATGTTATTTTAGGTGGAACCAGAGATGGATCCTTACCTATGCAGGTATGGATCCATCCAGTCTAAATGGATATTTTAACTCCAGTCTTTAATTTGTCCTTAAAGGGGTAGTTCATTGTGAAGTATGATTTCCTTTTTAAAATATTTTTTTATTGGTATGTAAAAAAACATTTATATACAACCTTTTTTACTTGGCAGGTTTAGCTGTTTTCAGTTTGATATTGACACAGCATTGTTAATGTTTACTTGTATAGTTTAGCTGAACGCGACATGTTTGAGCTCTCCCAACCTTCTGCTGAACGTGATGAATATTCTCTTTGGAATCTCGTTCGTCTGAACTCCTGTTGAGAAAAGGAATAGCTGACTTCAGCAGAGGGCTTCGTAACCTGTCATAAAGGCTACATATGTTATGTCTAAACCCCCCCCCCCCTCTGCCTGCCTGGTATCTGGTCTCCACCAAGACCTTATCTTGAAGCTTTTGTCTTAGGTTTCCTCTGTATGTGGCTGAACAGGGAGCCGTGATTCCAACTAGAATGGTGAGTTTTGGTTAATGAGTACTTTCGGTAATTGTCACGGGAAATGATTCTCTAGTCATTGTTTCTTAACCAGATCCTCTGCCTTAGCCACAAGCTATAACCAGTCTAGTGTTATAACTCACTGCAAACGAGAGGGAACAGTTGATGTTTGGTAGTCGTGGTGACTCTGGCTCTTATTGATGACACGCGCACCGTCGGCGACAGAACCTGCAAAGGTGGACCCACTGGCGTTGCCAGGGCAACAACGGGACAGCTGGTTGGGGTTACCAACTGTCTGATGGGACCAGAGACTCACACAAAATGGCTGTTGGCTTTGCATTGTTGATCCAAAATGGCTGTTGGCTTTGCATTGTTGATCCAAAATGGCCGCCATTTGGTTTAATATCAAGAAGTATTAAATGCCAGTAGCAGCACAAATCACTGGGATAAATGGGCCACTCGGGATGTAGTCAGTTAATTTATATTATCTTGCGTTACCATCAATCGTTTAAGCAGGATTGAAGTTAGAATACTGTCTTCCAAATAACTACATTCTTGTCTTGATGTACGGGGCCCTTGTCAACACTTTCCCATATTTAGTCTCTCGGGTGATTGTGCTGGTCTAGGATCAGTGGTCTTTTGGTTAGTCGTGTTCCCTCCCCAGCTGATTGGTTACCCCTCTGATCTATCAGACAATAAAGCAGTCTTTAATGTAGTGCTGTTCAGCATGTTTATTTAGACTCCACTCCTCCAGGTCCTGATGGTGGTACCAGACAAGTCACTTGAAGATGCCTGTTACTGAACTACCTCAAGGTGTGTATGATCGACTTGACTTCTGTCCTTTATAATGTAGAAGTGACGATTTCCTGTTACCGCCCCAGTCTGATGTTAAGCTGACTGATTGGTTACTGAACTGATCCATACTCTAGAGCAGTGTTTCACAATCCTGGTTCTTGGGACTTAGATGTTAGGCTTCATTTAGACTGACAGCTCAATTCTGATCTTTCACTAATTATTTTTGAATAATCAGACCCAATGTTGACTGCAGTTATTTACTTAAGTTTCTATAAACATACACTTCCGAGAATTAATTGAAATGTTATTGGTGAAACTCTGTCGTTTCTGAAATACTCTGGGATACCACCTAAGCCTAGTTCTGGGGGGAAAACACTTGTTGACAGTTTTGGGTCCCCCAGGATTAGAATACACTGCTATAGACTGATCTCATGTCTGACTACAAGGTCTTACAATGTCACTTCATGCTTTCCTACTTTCTCCCTCCTAGGTTTCTGCCCCTCTGGTTGAGGTCCTGGTGTCTGCAGGGTTTGGAAAGGTGTGTGTGACTTTTGACGGAATCGTGAGGCTCCTTCCACATGAAGCATTCTGGAATGTTGTAAATGATGAATTTTATTCGTCCAGTCAGGTGGCAATCCTGTCCTGTGTTCTGGGCTGGATTAAGGTCTGGCCTCCCATCGGTCCTCCTGTGGGTTGGGCAGACACTGACAAGCCTGCTCTTGTAGAGGGGGCAGGGGTAAGGTGGGCTGCCTGCCTGGAGGGAGGGTGTCTGGGTGGGGGCTTGACCCCAGACCCTGGACTGCTGGCTGGATGGCTACAATGACTGAACTTCACTCCAGATCTGGTTTCAGAATGTTCTGGATGTAGTCTAGTAATCTAAGATGGGGATTGTTTGGTTTTAAAACTGTTCTGTTTGTTTAGATCTGGTTGGCTGCTGAAGTGTTGCTGTGCTGTTGGAGTGGGAAGGTGTGTAGTGTTATTATAATACACTGAGTATAGAGAATCATGAAACACGGGCCGAGATGTTAAAAACTGTCCATTGTGCCAATAGATGGAATGCACTCGCATGAGATTTGCCGTGATGTTGACAGAGTGGCATGGGAGGTTTATTTCTTAGCCTGGGTTAAGATGTCAATTTTGGGACACATCCTCAGTAAGTGTGCCTTCGAATCAGTGGGTGTTTCAGCCTTTAATCACTAAACACCCTCATCAAAGGTGGCCAGCTAAAGGGTGATCAAGCCTTCGCTTGTGTCCCATGCCCAATTTAAGATGTCCCACGGGACTATGCAAGGCAGGGGCGTCCTCTTCCCTGAGCCAGCCCTACAGCTGACCACATACCTCATTTGCCCTCCTCAAGTTGGAGGGATCTGAATTGGGTTCTCAGGTGGGGGGTCATGAAGTTATAGCCCAGCACGGGTCCTTCCGTTTGATCCAGATCCACTGGCTGCCTCTTTCAGCTGCTTGAGAAACTCATCATTACCGCCCCAGTCTGATGTAACGCTGACTGATTGGTTCATCTCTGATCAAGTCATCTCATACCTTGTGTATTAGTCCCTACAGTATCACCAGGGTTTAATTCTCACACTATTTTCCCCTCTAGCTCTCCTGTTTTACACCTGCAAGCCAAGCCCTCTTGCACCCCTGATTGGTCAGCAAGGAAGTGAGGCGTCTCGTTGGAACTGAGGGGAAACCAGGCCAAGTCAATTCAACCCTGTGACTGTTTTGCTGTATAAATAAATCTACATATTAATGCTTGTCCTATTTTCCTTTCTTGGTGGTAGTAAATCAGACTTGGTAAATTTGGACATTTTGAATGAACCATGTGGTGTTCTGATTTCAATACTGAACAATGTGACATTTCCTGTCATTTCAAATCTTTACGTTGTTATTCTGGGTGGTTCTAAACATGCACATGTAACGGTGACTGACGTTTCTTCTCACTGGCTATAGAAAGTTGACTGACTACAATTATTTTAAGGCGTTGATTTGTTTTTGAAAGGATGTTATAGTGTGTAGCATGTCCAGTCATGTCGTAGGTGTTTACCACTATGGGGTAGTTTAGTAGGCTTTTTTCTTTTAAGTATTGTACTGTTAACCTTGCATACTGTTTTAATCCTGGACTTGGGTGTATTTTTTTTTTTTTGATGTAAATTGGCTTTTAGGAGATATTTTAGCAATAAGTCCTGGGGGGGGTGGTATATGGCCAATATGTCACGGCTAAGGGCTGTTTATGTAAAATGTTCAGTGTAAATTATTAAAAGTAGTCATTGTGCATCGCGTCGTATGGCTTTTTAAAATTTGAAATACATTTTTGATTGGAGAATCTGAGTCTAAGTAATTGAGTAATTAAGTAATTGTGGGCTGCCTATCCTTCAACCCTACAATGATTTTGAGGGGACTTTATCATGAATAATTGGGATTGAGGGACACTGCAATACCATACAGGAGAATTGGAATGGAGGGACACTTGTATATCAAAACAGGAGAATTGGGATGGAGGGACACTGCAATACCATACAGGAGAATTGGGATGGAGGGACACTGCAATACCATACAGGAGAATTGGGATGGAGGGACACTGCAATACCATACTTCATCTGCTGGAGAGGCGCTGTGAACATGGATACATGGCTTCTATCTTAGTTGGAGAAAGACAGGACTATAGCATTGCTTCATGTTGTTTTGATTTCCCAAGAACAACTTGTATTAAAATATAACTGAACTTACACATGACATTTCCTTTTTTGTTGTCCGGTATTACTGCCAGATATTTTTGCCTGTCTTAGATGTCTGATATTGATGTGGTTTGTGGAAATGATTCGTAGGCCCAGTCATTCAGTGTGGTTTCAGAGGCTACCGTTCAGATTGTTAGCCTGCCTGTTCCCAGATCTGTTTATGCTGTCATGTCAACAACTCCTTGCCTTGCCAAACAGGATAACACAAACAGGTCTGGGACCAGGCTAACACATTGTAGCTAAACATTTGTTCTACAGTATATAGGCCTACGTCTAGCCATATACAATGTATAACTCTGGTGTATACTGTTAAGTTAATTACTTCTCATGTTTCGGTGAGCATCCATTGCTTTTCATTATATATTGGGAAAGGAGCGCTCATCTCAATATGATCTCCTGAATAAATGAAGGATAAATACAATAGCATAACTTCTCCCTATGGTATGTGTGTTGATGTAAACCTGATGATCAATACAGGACATTTAATTGAAACACTTCCTACATATATCCAGTAGATGGTGGTATAGACTCTATGCTTGTTCTGTTTAATCAATGGGAGCAGCAGGCATGCTGCACAACACAGTTCAGACAAAGACCAACACAACACTATTGAGGACTATTTATTTAAAATATACATATTGTAGGAATGTACAACAACATAGTGGACATGCAAGAACATTAAACCCCCAAACTACTGCATCCATGTCAACATCTAAAAAAACAATACGAATATTAATATCTCTTATCTTTCATTAATCCCCTCAGAACTGTTCCCCCTCAAAAATGTTCCCCTCAGATTTGGTTCCCCTCAAAAAATGTTCCCCTCAGATTTGGTTCCCCTCAAAAAATGTTCCCGGTCCCAGAGATCCGTAGTTCTAATACCTGCGCATCCATGGAAACTTAGGCCACAACGAGCGACCCCTGTTCCACAATGACACAGGCTTCTTTACAGCATCAGATGCTCTCTGGTCCTTCTCTTCCTCTTTGGCTTCCAGACCGGTGGTGGTGGAGGGTAGGGCCTTGCTGGGAGAACATGCAGTCCCACATCGGCTCTCTCCTGCGGGTTCCTCAAGAACGGTGGTGGGGGTGGTACTCACAACAACCCCTTCTCCGGTACGGTTGGTGTGGGTCAGAGTAGTGGTGGTGATGTTGTCACTGTAGTCAGATAGAACAATGACTGTGTTGTTACCATGGACAGAGCTGACCGTGCTTTCAGCAGAAGGTACCATGGAGATGCTGCTGCTGCTTCCCTGAACCATCCTACTAACTTCAGTTGGGACTTCAATGTCTGCTGTGCTGTTACCCTGGTTACCTGTCGTACTGACTTCAGCCGAGCCCCAATCATAGTCAGTGTTGTCAATGGTGGCGGTGGAATGGTGACTGGCACTGGAGGTTGTGTTACCACAGCGACAGCTGATACAGTTGTTCTCTCCACTCCTATTCTTCTCCTCCTCTTCCTCCAACCCAGAGCCTAGTACCTCTAGTTCAGCATCATCAGCAGATTGGAGGTGGTCACTGTCAGGTTCAAGAGGAGAAGAGGAGGATGAAGAGTGGGCAGATTTTTCACTGCTGGCTACATTCACATAGTGGTTAGAGTAACTAGGTTCAGAGTCAATATAGTCAATGTAGTTCAGCACAACAGTTGACTTTGTGGTGCTTTCATTAGGATCCACAGACTCCAAGGAAGGATAGCCAATCATAGGAGCCGCAATAGGAAGCACTTCCTGGTTCTCATTCTCGCCACTCTGCTCCACGCTGGTACTAGTAACCGTAGGTGATGTTGTTCCTTCGTCTCCGCTGGTAACAGTACTCTGGTAGTCATTGGTCGCTTCGATGGAATCTTCATATTCAGTGTAGCCAATGGCGGAAGAGGAAAGGGTAACGGCTTCCTGACTTTCATTGTGAGCATTTGCTTCTTCTCTTATAAAGTACAATTTGTCGCTGAAGCCACTAATAGCAACTGAGGATGAGTAGTTGGCCTCAGCGCTAACATTATAGTGACCTGTGATCACAGAGCCATTAGCCTCAGCGCTAACATTATAGTGACCTGTGATCACAGAGTCATTAGCCTCAGCGCTAACATTATAGTCACCTGTTATCACATAAGCATGATTAATATCGTTGATCAGGGGATCTGAGAGTGAAGCATCCTGAGTAGTATTAAGATGGCCACTGGCTTCTTCATCCTCTTCTTCCCGCTCTACCTCCTCCTCTTCTTCCCGCTCTTCCTCCTCCTCCAGGCCCAGCAGCAAGCCTGTGTTCGGTTCAGCCTGCGCTGCCATCTCAGTAACTACTGCACTAGTATCTACTGTGACAGTAACGTTAGTGTTGTTATGATGTAAACTAAGACTAGTGTTGCCAAGGTCATCGGTGACCGAGACAGAATCTGTCCGATGAGTGTAGAAGTCAATGACGTCAGGGGTTGACATAGGATCAACGTTTAGATCAGCTAACGGATCACTTGTTTCCAGCACCACCACAGATCCATTCGGATGAGGACAGTCCTCCAAAGTCACAGAGAGATCTTCAGTGTGGCCACTACCGTTGCTCTGGCTAATGTTGGTTCCATCAAGAGAGTTGTTTAGCTCAGAATAAGAAATAGCAGAAGAAGAGCAAGGTGTAACATCACTGCTGTTATTCCAACCACTACCGTTGCTCTGGCTAATGTTGGTTCCATCAAGAGAGTTGTTTAGCTCAGAATAAGAAATAGCAGAAGAAGAGCAAGGTGTAACATCACTGCTGTTATTCCAACCACTACCGTTGCTCTGGCTAATGTTGGTTCCATCAAGAGAGTTGTTTAGCTCAGAATAAGAAATAGCTGAAGAAGAGCAAGGTGTAACATCACTGCTGTTATTCCAACCACTAGCGGTCGCCATTTTAGTTTCGTTGTCTATCCGTTCAGTGTAGCCAATATCGTGAGCTGATGATGATGATGCTGTTTGACCATTGATAAGTTGACTGGCATTCCGGCTGGCATTGAATTTGAGACCACCACTTGGAGAAGTTGTGGATATTGAGTCAAAGTGGTCAGTATTGCTAATGGTTGAAAATCCAGATAGATCAATAATATCTTGATGGGATGGTGTGTTGTGCTGATCTTTGAATGCTGGTGTAGGATTGTGGTGAATTTGGGTCAGAAGATTCGATGGGGAAGGAGTGAGGACATCTTGGCTTGTTGAAGGGTCTCTCTGTGGCTCCAATGTGTAGGCAGCAGGGATGAGGGGTGCTGCTGGGAATGGGATGTACCTTAGTGACCCTACAGGAGAGGAGGGGAGAAACAATGACTGTACTGTAGTGGGCTGGTTTGGATGTGACTGAGAATCATAATCTTCAGAACCATACTCTGACTAGGCAAGAATACAGAATATCTGGCTAAATAGTGGCTAAGCATGGCCAAATTGTGGCTAAGCATGGCTACATGCTACATGCTTAGCAACTACAACACTTTTTATTTAACCTTTATTTAACTAGGTAAGTCAGTTAAGAACAAATTCTTATTTACAATGACTGCATACCAAACGTCCTGCGGGGACGGGGCTGGGATTAATAATTTAAATATATATATATATATATTTAAAAAAAGAAACATCAATGACAATGATCTACATCTAATATAGTAGACAACGTTAACGTTACATCATTGACACACCATAGACTATTGTTTGTGAGTGTTGACACACAATATATTATTAGCTATATTGTGTTTGAGTGATTCTTTATAGAGCGGTGTTTGTGTAAAATTTTATGGCCAGTTGAAGCATCATAATTTACACACAATTCAATTGCAATAATAACTGGTATTGTCTTCGAGCTAATCTGACAGCTCTCTTTTTCAAACAATCACAGCTAAAGTTACGCGTTCGTCCTTGCTAGCCTGAGTGTGACACTTAGCTAGCTATAGCTATCAAAGAACCATTAGCTATGCTAACGTTACATTAGCAAATGTTGCTAGCCAATTAATTATTAACCAAGTTATTTACCTTCATCAAATAGCAATAAGAGGACGCAGAGTATCAAATGACGACGCAACTCATCATCGCCAGTTCAAATCAACAATGATATTATTATTATTAGCAGAATTTATAAAAAATAAATAAATAATAGTAATTATCAACTGAAACAGTTTAGCTACTGCATCATTTTCTCGATGGAAAATACTTTTTATTTGAATATACCAATGAGGTCAAAGAAATATAACATTGTGCATTTTTATTGGTTACTTCAAAAGATTCTAAATACTGTAGTAACAGTCGCTAGGCGCTGTCGACAAACGTTCTGTCTGTCGCGACATGGCTGGTACACTGGCGTCGTTTACTTCATTTGGCATCTTTGATATCGTTATACCGCCCTACCAAGCAAAAAAAAAAAAAAGCAGTAACTTCTAATTTGGTCGAAAATTAGTTAATGACACTTAGTCTAGTGTATTGTGTTTGGGAGAAAATGGGGGTTTCATATTAGCAGTAACTGCAAAAAGTTATTGTGAAACTAAGGTAAATTGCATTAACGTAACATACTGCTTTATAATTTGGTTTTAACCGGCCCTTGGCTGTAGTTAATGCCTTTTACCTTGATATCATATCATTGTATTCTGATAGATGGTTGAATTTGCTCTGAAACGCCGACATCCAGACACGGGTAATAACTAGCGAGCTAAGTAGATCTGAAAACTTAATTAATTAGCTAGCGACCATAGACTAACAATGTCACCGGCTCCCATAAAAGGAGATCTGCAATTGATCTGCAATCTATTAGCCCAATAATGAATTATATCCTGCAATGTCATTTTATGGTTTCTTTGAATCAGTACACCACACACAGCCAGTGACAGCCATCTATCTGGAGCTGACCAAAATGTAAAACAACCTACCTAAATTAGCAATATATTTGTGCTACCTGCTCCCACAAAAGGCGATCATCAATGTATACTAGCTTCAATCTATTATCCCTATAATGAATATAATCCCTATCATTTTATTCAGACATTTTATTCAGACGTTCAATGTGTTATTTGAATCAGTAACGTTACACCACACACACGATCGATAGCCAGCTGACAGTCAATTAGACGCGCACCCCATACAGAGGGTGCGTTCGTTCATTCACCCTGAGTGCCAGAGGCTAAAGCTAATGAGCAGTTACCGCCGTTTGCCTCTCTCTGTAGGGCAGTATACTTCTGACCAAAAATGTTATTTTCTTAGGAGGATGAAGAACAAAATATATTTGAGAAATTATATTTTATTTAAGGACAAAGGCTACAAAGATGGCACAAGTAATACAAAGCATTGATTTTTAAACTAAATATAACAATTTAGTCATTCAAGTGCAACACAGAAGAAGAAAAACAATCTCCACCAGCTCAGTATAGCTCTCATATAATTCTGAGCTTGACTTCAATGCTGCAAGAGAGAGATGTTATGTTGTCATTTAAGCCAATAATTAAAAATAAATAAACTCTTTGGTAAGATATTATTGAGAGAGATTACACAGAAAAGTGTGAAAACGTATCATATAGTAAATAAATTGACATGAATAAATAATGTATTAAATGTGTGTTGTGTGCAACCTCCTTTTAGACAAAGTCAGAGGACCAAAGTTTGCGACCGTTTCTTCGTACCCTCATGTCCCCCATAGTCCTTTTATGAAACAAACATAACACACTTGGGGTACATTCAATAGGCACATGGATAGTGAAACATACGTTATCAGGTCTCATCTTGGGCTACGTTCATTAGGTACATGGGTAGCGAAACACGTTATCAGGTCTCATCTTGGGCTACGTTCAATAGGCACATGGGTAGTGAAACATACTTTATCAGGTCTCATCTTGGGCTACGTTCAATAGGCACATGGGTAGTGAAACATACGTTATCAGGTCTCATCTTGGGCTGCGTTCATTAGGTACATGGATAGTGAAACATACTTTATCCCTCAGGTTGCACAACACTGAAACCACCCTGCAGACGGTCCTCCAGAGAGGTATGCACTTCACCCTGTGAGGAAGTATTAAACCCATTCCCTATTTAGTGCACTAGTACAATAGTGTGCTATTTTGGAATTCAGAATAAGAATGAGTTAAACTTTGTGTACTTCCTGGTGTTAACCGGGTGCTGTTCATATTGATCATTGATAAACCCGTATGTACTAGATCAATATCACTGATTGATTAATCAACTGAACCATACATTGAGGTAAACACAGGTCATTTGCGTTGAGAACACAAACGCAACGCTCTGTCCAAGCCAGCCTCAATCTCAAATTACAATATGGGCGTTACATAACCTGATTGGAACAATTGCAGTTTACAGATTAGATGAACAGGTTTGTGAATCCTATCTGTATTCTGCTAATGCTGAGGAATGGTGCATCTCCCTTGATGGTGACGATGATGATGATGATGATGAGTCAGGTGTGAGCGTCACGCTGTACAGGTTAGTGACGAAGGTCTCCCACCCTCGACGGAACGCTCGGTCGAAAGTCTGAAGGGGATAGAATGAATAATCAATACAGGTGACCAAGAAAACCTTGTTTGATTGATATTGATAAAAAACATTGTTAACAAATGTGTTCACACAAGAAAACATTTCAATTGGAACATGATCCAGTCAAGACCAGAACAAGATAACTTGGGACGTCCCAGTTTGTGTGTTCAGAGTGGATGTGTATCATTATTCCTTTGATGTAGTTATATGTTGTGTTCATCCTGGTCTCTTTCTTATGACATGACCCCTGACCTCTGTGTAATCAGGAAGAAATATTGGCCTGGTGGTTTCTGGGTAGGAGCGAGGGATGATCGCTAGTGCCCTCAAACAATGATCTGTGGTCAGATAGTAAGGCACAGGAATGACACCTGTGTGCGTGTGTTCTCCCCGCTGATGGAGAAGAAAGAGAAAGATAGACAGGGGGAGGAGAAAGGCCCAAGGTTGTTCCTAAATAATGTGTGAGGAGATGTGGAGGGAGGGGGGAAGGAGACGTGAAGGAAGCGGGAATGAGAGGGAGAAGAGTGGGAGGAAGGGGGAGGAGAGGGAGAAGAGTGGGAGGAAGGGGGGATGAGAGGGAGAAGAGTGGGATGAGAGGGAGAAGAGTGGGAGGAAGGGGGAGGAGAGGGAGGAAGGGGGGATGAGAGGGAGAAGAGTGGGAGGAAGGGGGGATGAGAGGGAGGAAGGGGGAGGAGAGGAAGGGGAAAGGAGATGTGAAGGAAGGGGGGATGAGAGGGAGGAAGGGGGGATGAGAGGGAGGAAGGGGGAGGAGAGGAAGGGGGGATGAGAGGGAGAAGAGTGGGAGGAGAGAAGGATGAGGATGAGGAAGGCAGATGATAAAGAGAGAGACAGATCAACAGGCAGGCAGGAGGGAGGGAACATTTCCCAATGTGGAGTAGGAGAGGAAAGGGGGATGGATTCACAAAGCAAACAGACAACATCTTAGCTTTAGGGAGGGGAGGGGAAGAGAGAAGAGGGTCGCAGGTGGGGAGAACAGGTGTGTCACCTGATACTAGCTAAGGAGTTGTCCTGGGAATATTACAATAGTGATAATGTTACTATAGCTATAATATTACTAGTGTGATAATATTACTATAGCGATAATGTTACTATAGCTATAATATTACTATAGCGATAATGTTACTATAGCTATAATATTACTATAGCTATAATATTACTATTGCGATAATGTTACTATAGCTATAATATTACTAGTGTGATAATATTACTATAGCGATAATGTTACTATAGCTATAATATTACTATAGCGATAATGTTACTATAGCTATAATATTACTATAGCTATAATATTACTATTGCGATAATGTTACTATAGCTATAATATTACTATAGCTATAATATTACTATTGCAATAATGTTACTATAGCTATAATATTACTATAGCGATAATGTTACTATAGCTATAATATTACTATTGCGATAATGTTACCATAGCTATAATATCTGTTTTTGTTTTTGGCACAATAGGTCTAACTATCAACTGAATAAAATAAGAAATAGATTTTCAAAATGGCCTGCAGAGTTAATTTAGCATTTGGGCTCATGGGGTGGTTGACGTACACAGATCAGCCATTGGACTCTGACCAGACCGTTAATGATATGGACATAGAGGATCATATAAATGTTTCCATAAATAACTAATTACTGGCTGCTATTCTTGGAATGTAACTGTGGAACGTGGAACCTGGAACTTTAACCCATTGTTCCACCCTCTAGGAGAATTCCACAGGGAGGGGAGGGGAGAATGTGTTAAGTAATCCGTGCCCTGTCCTCTGTTAAACTGAAACGAGGTAAGAAGGGTAAACCTGGATATTACTGCTGCTGCTACAACATTAACAAGTGGAGGTTTTCCAAGGGTACCTGGAAGGCAAAACACACACTACCATCCTCTCTCGTTCTCTCACCTTGCGGTAGTTCTTCAGCGTGCTCCTCTTCCTCATCACCTTCATCTCCTCCTGTCTCTTCATCTCCTCCTCCTTCTCTTCTTCCCTCCCTCTCTTATTGTCCTTTATCAGAACCTGGTCATCCGCTTCTTCTCTGCTCGCAAAGTGGACCAGTGTCCTCTCCTCTTCTGTTCTCTCTTTCTCCCTCTGTCCTTCTTCAGTCTCTACCCTCACCTCCACCTCCAGGACCTCTAGGACAGGGGTCTGTGTCTCCATCTCCGTACCCAGGATCGGGCCCTCCTCCCTGGGGGAGACCGTCAGGGGCTCGGCTCCCTGTTTCTTCCCGGTGCTCCTCCCCCAGCGGCTCCTTCTCACTTCCACCGCAGTGACCTCCAGGACAGGGGCCTCAATCTCCGTACCCAGGATCTGGTCCCCCTGCTTAGGGGAGATCGCCTGGGGTTTGGCCTTCCTGGAGCTTCTTCTCCAGCGGGAGCTGAGCCGGCTGGGTTTCCTTCGGAGGAGAGTGGTGTCGTCATCTTCCATCATTCCCTCGTTGAAGTCAAACACCCCAGCTTCTCCCCGGTCCGTCTCTCCCCCTGTAGAGAGCTCTGTGGCTGGGCACGATCCCCCCCAGTCCCCCTCTCTCCCCCGCTCCTCCTCCTCTCCTCCCATCTCGGGCTCATCCAGGCGACAGTAGAACCCAGAACTCTTGTCCAGGTACTTTGGAGACCTGACGGAACCGTTTCTGGGACTATTTCCGATCGCCATCTTTTCTTTTTTATTCTCTCACTCTCTTCTCCTTTGCGATGCAATGTATCTCTCTGCTGTTTTTATGTCTTTAAAGCTGGGTGAGAGAAAGGGGGGAGAGAGAAAGGGGAGAGAGAGAAAGGGATTCATGTCTTAATGTAGCTCTTCCAGATAGATGATCGCATTCTCTGTACTATAGAATTGCATAGACAGTTTACACACACACACACACACACACACACACACACACACACACACACACACACACACACACACACACACACACACACACACACACACACACACACACACACACACACACACACACACACACACACACACACACACACACACCAGAGGTTGTGGACGGGGTGGTTTTTGATTCAGCATGAAATAAGACAGAAAGAAGCATTGTGCTGGATGAGATACAACAGTAACGTGCCAGATAATATTTATCTGTGTGTTTATCTGTCACTCCATCTCTCTCTGTCACATCGTCTCATCTGGGTGACAGAGAGTTCACTGTGTGTGTCTGTGTGACGCCTCTTGTGTGTTCAATTTATGACGGAGATAACAGGGACTCCTGGTTCCAGACTCACTCAGACTTTGACTCTTTGCTCTCGAGTTGGAGCCTCAAACACTGCCAGCTTCCACGCACCCTATTTCCTAGGTAGTGCACTGCTTTTAATGGTCCCTGCTCAAAAGTAGTGCCCTAAATAGGGAATCTGGTGCCATTTGGAACGTAGACCTGTGAGTCATATCATGACTATCTCCATGACAACAGGTTATAACTGTATGTCTGTCTGTATATATCTGTGTGTATATATCTGTCTGTATATATCTGTCTGTATATATCCGTCTGTATATATCTGTCTGTTTATATCCGTCTGTATATATCCGTCTGTATATATCCGTCTGTATATATCTGTCTGTATATATCCGTCTGTATATATCTGTCTGTTTATATCCGTCTGTATATATCTGTCTGTATATATATGTCTGTATATATCTGTCTGTATATATCTGTCTGTATATATCTGTCTGTATATATCTGTCTGTATATATCTGTCTGTTTATATCCGTCTGTATATATCTGTCTGTATATATCTGTCTGTATTTTTCTGTCTGTATATATCCGTCTGTATATATCTGTCTGTTTATATCCGTCTGTATATATCCGTCTGTATATATATGTCCGTATATATCTGTCTGTATATATCTGTCTGTATATATCTGTCTGTATATATATGTCCGTATATATCTGTCTGTATATATATGTCCGTATATATCTGTCTGTTTATATCCGTCTGTATATCTATGTCCGTATATATCTGTCTGTATATATCTGTCTGTATATATCCGTCTGTATATATCTGTCTGTATATATCTGTCTGTATATCTATGTCAATGTTAATTAACTCAGACTGTTGTCAAACCATTTCATATGAAAACTCATAGACATGTAAAACAGTATCTAAACGTTTCCTTCTGTTTCACTAACTGTAACATGTGAACCATGTGATTGGTTAGAGATTTACAAATGCTTGTCTGGTTAGAAAATCTTCTTTGGATTTTTGTCAAATTCGCTAATACTGGAGTTAAATCAGGACTCCAACGCATTACTCAGTCAGACAACGTAACAGCATTTATACATAACTAACATACTTTAGTGAATACTGGAAAGTACAGAGTGAGAGAGATGAAAGAGAGATAGTGAAAGAAAGAGAGAATGATGGAAAGAAAGACCGAAAGAGAGAAGGAGAGATGAGAGAGCATTCTCTCTCTTACCTGCCGTGTCTCTGTGTTCCTGGGTGATCTTCTCTATGTGTTCTGAGTGCCTGTTGCTTTGGGAACTCTTCTCATATCTCCTCTGTCACACACCCTGCCTGAACTTGCTGTCACCAGAGCAAAAAAAAAAAACACCCACACTATCTCTCTGACACTCACAAGCCTGATGGAGGACTGGTTGACGTACACACTGACACAAACACAGATAGATAGGGAATATAAGAGATAACTACATTAGGGCCCTCTGGTCAAAAATAATGCACTGGGTAGAAATGTATCCACTGACACACATAGATTCCCAGTACTGTTGTTAGTTCTGAACAATCACGACGATCACACTAACTGTTACACGGAACACCCTGACTAGATGTCTTACATAATCAACACGTTCTCTTTAGATATATAGTACCACACATAACTAGATTGATGGTATATGGTACTGTTGTTACACTGTACTAATTGGTATATCTAACTTACTCGTGTGCACGTGGTCGTCTCAGCACTCAAAACTTTAATCAGGCACATGAGACTATTGTATACACATAAACAGATTAAGATGTATAGCAACTAGAAATCTGTTTGGTCTGTTGTGATGGTCAGTTTGGTCTGTTGTGAGGATCAGTTTGGTCTGTTGTGAGGGTCAGTTGTGACGGTTAGTTTGGTCTGTTGTGAGGGTCAGTTTGGTCTGTGTGAGGGTCAGTTTGGTCTGTTGTGAGGGTCAGTTTGGCCTGTGTGAGGGTCAGTTTGGTCTGTTGTGAGGGTCAGTTTGGTCTGCTGTGAGGGTTAGTTTGCTCTGTTGTGAGGGTCAGTTTGGTCTGTTGTGAGGGTCAGTTGTGAGGGTTAGT
Source organism: Oncorhynchus masou masou (assembly GCF_036934945.1). Classification (NCBI taxonomy): domain Eukaryota; kingdom Metazoa; phylum Chordata; class Actinopteri; order Salmoniformes; family Salmonidae; genus Oncorhynchus; species Oncorhynchus masou. The sequence continues at coordinate 9,238,797 of NC_088234.1, forward strand.
TTGGTCAGTTGTGAGGTTTAGTTTGGTCTGTTGCGAGGGTCAGTTTGGTCTGTTGTGTTGGTCAATTTGGTCTGTTGTGAGGGTCAGTTTGGTCTGTGTGAGGGTCACTTGTGACAGTTAGTTTGGTCTGTTGTGAGGGTCAGTTTGGTTTGTGTGAGGGTCAGTTTGGTTTGTGTGAGGGTCAGTTATGACGGTTAGTTTGGTCTGTTATGAGGGTCGGTTTGGTCTGTTGTGAGGGTAATTTTTGTCTGTTTTGAGGGTCAGTTTGGTCTGTGTGAGGGTCAGTTTGGTTTGTGTGAGGGTCAGTTTGGTCTGTGTGAGGGTCAGTTTGGTCTGTTGTGAGGGTCAGTTGTGACGGTTAGTTTGGTCTGTTATGAGGGTCAGTTTGGTCTGTTGTGAGGGTCAGTTTGGTCTGTGTGAGGGTCAGTTTGGTTTGTGTGAGGTTTAGTTTGGTCTGTTGCGAGGGTCAGTTTGGTCTGTTGCGAGGGTCAGTTTGGTCTGTTGTGAGGGTCAGTTTGGTCTGTGTGAGGGTCAGTTTGGTTTGTTGTGAGGGTCAGTTTGGTCTGTTGTGAGGGTCAGTTTGGTCTGTTGTGAGGGTCAGTTTGGTCTGTTGTGAGGGTCAGTTTGTTCTGTGTGAGGGTCAGTTTGGTCTGTGTGAGGGTCAGTTGTGACGGTTAGTTTGGTTTGTGTGAGGGTCAGTTTGGTTTGTGTGAGGGTCAGTTTGGTCTGTGTGAGGGTCAGTTTTTGTCTGTTGTGAGGGTCATTTTGTCTATTGCGAGGGTCAGTTTGGTCTGTGTGAGGGTCAGTTTGGTCTGTGTGAGGGTCAGTTTGGTCTGTTGTGAGGGTCAGTTTGGTCTGTTGTGAGAGTCAGTTTGGTCTGTTGGGAGGGTCTGTTGTGAGGGTCAGTTTGATCTGTGTGAGGGTCAGTTTGGTCTATGTGAGGGTCAGTTTGGTCTGTGTGAGGGTCAGTTGTGGCGGTTAGTTTGGTCTGTTGTGAGGGTCAGTTTGGTTGTGTGAGGGTCAGTTTGGTTTGTGTGAGGGTCAGTTTGGTCTGTGTGAGGGTCAGTTTGGTCTGTGTGAGGGTCAGTTTGGTCTGTGTGAGGGTCAATTTGGTCTGTGTGAGGGTCAGTTTGGTCTGTGTGAGGGTCAGTTGTGAGGGTCAGTTTGGTCTGTTGTGAGGGTCAGTTTGGTTTGTGTGAGGGTCAGTTTGGTTTGTGTGAGGGTCAGTTTGGTCTGTGTGAGGGTCAGTTTGGTCTGTGCGAGGGTCAGTTTGGTCTGTTTTGAGGGTCAGTTTGGTCTGTGTGAGGGTCAGTTTGGTCTGTGTGAGTGTCATTTTTGTCTGTTTTGAGGGTCAGTTTGGTCTGAGTGAGGGTCAGTTTGGTCTGTTGTGAGGGTCAATTTGGTCTGTTGGGAGGGTCAATTTGGTCTGTTGGGAGGGTCAATTTGGTCTGTTGTGAGGGTCAGTTTGGTCTGTTGTGAGGGTTAGTTTGGTCTGTGTGAGGGTCAGTTTGGTCTGTGTGAGGGTCAGTTTTGTCTGTGCGAGGGTCAGTTTGGTCTGTGTGAGGGTCAGTTTGGTCTGTGTGAGGGTCAGTTTGGTCTGTTGTGAGGGTCAGTTTGGTCTGTGTGAGGGTCAGTTTGGTCTGTTGTGAGGGTCAGTTTGGTCTGTTGTGAGTGTACAATACAAACTTGTAATTTCATACACAATAGTTATTTGAATAGTACTCGTGTCGCTCCTTTGGTATCCAAAGGAATGTGGTGTGTGTGTGTTTGGGATGTAAACAAGGGTGTGAGCACTGAGTTTTTCTTCATCCCAGGTTTTTTAACACTCAGATAATTACCCTATCCCTTTGTCTCTACCACATCTACCACACACACACACACACGAGGCAGCATGGCCTTGCTCTGTTAGGATGTGGTGTGCCACTGACTGTGATCCAACATGTCGTGTGTGAATCACAGGATCAAACCGTGTGTGTGTCATCTGATTCATGGCCACTAGTCTGATTACTCACCTGACAACGCACCCACACCTCAGGGGAAGTAGGAGAGAGAGAGAGAGGATCGAAATTCCATATATGGTCATAATCACTACACACTCCCACCGGAGTGGGCGGAACAGCTGTCAATCAAAGATCCAGCTGTGTTCAGAAGCTATAGGAATATTAGGGCTTCGGAACACAGGAAGAGACTGAGTCACCAGTTACCGTTTATGTTCCAAATGGCAACCTGTACCCTACATAGTTCACTACTTTTGAACCAGAACCCTATGGGCCCATTTTAGCTCCATTTGTTGTTATGGGTCTTTACACCAGCACTGAAATAATACAATGATTATGAGGTTAAGGTGCAGACTGTCAGCTTTAATTTCAGGGTATTTTAATCGTTATCGGGTGGACCGTTTAGAAATTACAGCATTCTTTTTTTTTGGGGGGGGGGGGGGGGTCAGTTTTAACATAGCAAATAGATTGCGGCTTCCATCAATGTCATTTGTCTGCACCATTTCCAATTTTCAATATAAATAATTGTCTGTCAATATATTTTCCTTGATTATATTCCCCTAACCCTGCCACCCCTCTCCTAATTGGAGTAAACTAATGAACAACGCTTCTACTTCCAGTTTATACACACTATATACATTTTACAGACACAGTGTATTTTACATTAGTTATCTTGTTTTTACTCCCATCCTTCAGCTACCCTCAACCCCTCCCATCTATCTCTACACCATCCAGTTTTGATTTATATTTTCAATATATTTCCACATACAATATCAATGACTACATCAAGATTGTGATTCTACACATTTTTTGGGGGGATCTATTTTCTGTTTGTTTTGGTTGTGTTACAGATGATTTTGTGCCCATTTGAAATTAAAGGTAAATAATGTATTTTAACATTTTGGAGTCACTTTTATTGTAAACAAGAAGAGAATGTTTCTAAACACTACCACGATTATGGATAATACTGAATGAATTGTGAATAATGATGAGTGAGAAAGTTTGACGCACAAATATCATACTAGGCTTGGGCCATATACCGTATATTTGGAAAAATCCATGGGATCAATTTTCAATACCGTCAAAACTATTTCTTTATAGTTTTTCAATACATTTCAATATTTGTAGCTACTTTTTAAGTTATTACTTGCAGTGAACTTGTGCAATACAGTACCTTAGGACAGGGCTCTCCAACCCTGTTCCTGGAGAGCTACCAACCCTAATCTAGCTCACCTGATTCTAATAATTAGCTGGTTGATAAACTGAATCAGGTTAGTTACAACTGGGCTTGGAGCGAAAACCTACAGGAGGGTAACGCTCCAGGAATCAGGGTTGGACAGAACGACAGATTTGTACCTTGTCAGCTCGGGGATTCGAACTTGCAACCTTTCGATTACTAGTCCAACGCTCTAACCACTCGGCTACAAATATGAAGCTTACCGTAGTTCCCCAGAACAGTTGAGACAGTCAGGTGTTTGTTTGTAAACAGCACGACCGGAGAAAGTGAGAGCTGGTGAATCCATAGCATTCTATTGGTCAGTCTCTGTTGTGCGATGCACGTGAGCTGGTGAAGTTACACTTGTATGCAACCCCCCGTTATTGTAATGGTGAGAGGTTTGCATGTCTTGGGGGTATGCTAACCCCCACTGTTATTGTAATGGTGAGAGGTTAGCATGTCTTGGGGGTATGCTAACCCCCCGTTATTGTAATGGTGAGAGGTTAGCATGTAGCATGTCTTGGGGGTATGCTAACCCCCCTATTATTGTAATGGTGAGAGGTTAGCATAACTTGGGGGTATGCTAACCCCACGTTATTGTAATGGTGAGAGGTTAGCATGTCTTGTAGGTTTGCTAACCCCCCGTTATTGTAATGGTGAGAGGTTAGCATGTCTTGGGGGTATGCTAACCCCCCGTTATAGTAATGGTGAGAGGTTAGCATGTAGCATGTCTTGGGGGTATGCTAACCCCCACTGTTATTGTAATGGTGAGAGGTTAGCATGTCTTCGGGGTAAGATATTTGTGCGTCTAACCTTCTCACTCATCACTACTCACTAAAATACCCTCAGATTAAAACTGACGGTCTACACTTTAACCTCAGTCATTGTATCATTTCAAATTTAAAAAATGCTGGAGTAGAGCCAAACCAACAACAAATGTGTCACCGTCCCAATAATTTTGGAGCTCACTGTATATAGTAAATAGACCATCATTTGGGACTCAAGGAACAGGGTTTTACCATCATGGTCATACAGACTGTGTGACTACTGTGCGTTAAAGATAGGTCCTTACTATGCCAAAGACACAGGAAGAGAGACAAGCAGGGTAATGAAGGCAGTCGGATAGAGACAAAGTTGACACACAGACGAGGAAAGTTGACCTCCAGCAGACAGCTCGTCGCCACAGTCACGGCTCAGTGCCAAAATAAACATTTTTTTTTTTTTTAAATGAAAGTTAAAGACTGTAGATTCTCTCACTGGCTTCTTCAGTCTTCAATGTGACAGCTCATCGTTGTCACTACCTAGCCTTTATTCTCTTATAAAATGGGAGTCACGCAGAGAACATGTGGGTTAGTGGTCTTTCAAAGTCGCTGACACTATAGCCTAATAAAATTCCTCCGTTCAGTGAAACTGGACAAAAGCCAGACACGGTCATTTACTGAAATTCCTCCGATGAAGACAAAACGCCAAGAAGAATTTCACAAAACAAAACTTTCCTGATTAAATAATGTATTTATTTTCAAGGCAGGGACAATTAAGACAACAGCCACATAATACTGAGAATGTTTCCCAAATGACAACCTATATATTGTATATAGTGCACTACTTTGGAGAGCCCTATAGACCATAGTCAAAAGTAGTGCACTATAAAAACGGGACTAGGACGCCATTTGGGCTGCACTTAATAACGTTCTTACAGACAGATTCAACAGGCAGCACAGTACACTCAACCACTTAGTATCATTATCTACTGTCAAGTACTCTTAATACACACATGGTGGCTAAACTACGGTTTTCCAGAAAATCCTGGTTGGAAGATTCCAGATTTCATGCTTGTTCTCGACTCGTGCTAGGTTATCTTCCAACTGGGACTCTAGAAAACCTGGGGAAAGTTCCCAGAATTCTGCTACCCTAGTACTCACACACACACACACACACACACACACACACACAGTACTAGTCAAAGCTTGGACACACTTACTCATTCAAGGGTTGTTCTTTACTTTTACTATTTTCTACATTGTAGAATAATAGTGAAGACATCAAAACTATTAAATAATACATATGGAATCATGTAGTAACCAAAAAAAGTGTTAAACAAATCAAAATATTATATATTTGAGATTCTTCAAAGTAACCGCCCTTTGCCTTTGACAGCTTTGCACGCTCTTGGAATTCTCTCAACCAGTTTCACCTGGAAGGGTTTTCCAACAGTCTTGAAGGAGTTCCCACACATGCTGCTTTTCCTTCACTCTGCAGTCCGTCCAACTCAACTCAATTGGGTTGAGGGCGGGTTATTGTGGAGGTTAGGTCATCTGATGCAGCACTCAATCACTCTCTTTCTTGGTAAAAATAGCCCTTACAAAGCCTGGAGGTGTGTTGGGTCATTGTCCTGTTGAAAAACAAACGATAGTCCCACTAAGCGCAAACCAGATGGGATGGCATATCGCTGCAGAATGCTGTGGGGTAGCCATGCTGGTTAAGTGTGCCTTGAATTCTAAATAAATCACTGACCGTGTCACCAGAAAATTGTCCCCAACACCTCAACACATCCTCCTCCAAGCTTCATGGTGGGAACCACACATGCAGAGATCCGTTCACCTACTCCGCGTCTCACAAAGACATGGCGGTTGGAACCAAAAATCTCAAATTTGGACGCAGACCAAAGGATAGATTTCCACTGGTCTAATGTCCATTGCTCATGTTTCTCCTTCTTATTAGTGTCCTTTAGTAGAGGTTTCTTTGCAGCAATTTGACCATGAAGGCCTGATTCACGCAGTCTCCTCTGAACAGTTAATGTGTCTGTTACTTGAACTCTGAAGCATTTCTTTTGGCTGCGTGAATCAAAAAAACCTTCAAAGTTACTGACATTTTCCAGATTGACTGACCTTCATGTCTTAAAAAAAGAATGATTGACTGTCATTACTCTTTGCTTATTTGAGCTGTTCTTGCCATAATACGGACTTGGACTTTTACCAAATAGGGCCATCTGCTGTATACCACCCCTACCTTCTCACAACACAACAGACTGGCTCAAACATTTTAAAGGAAAGAAATTCCACAGGTTAACTTTTAACAAGACACACCTGTTAAATGAAATGCATTCCAGGTGACTACATCATGAAGCTGGTTGAGAGAATGCCAAGAGTGTGCAAAGCTGTCGTCATCAAGGCAAAGGGTGGCTAAAATATATTTAGAATTATTACATTTTTTGGGCTTACGATATGATTCCATATGTGTTATTTCGTAGTTTTGATGTCTTCACTATTATTCTACAACGTAGAAAACTGTAAAAAAATAAAATAAATACAAATAAATTAGAAACCTTGAATGAGTAGGTGTGTCCAAACTTTTGACTGGAACTACATACACAAACAAAACACATTCACAGTTACGACAAATTTAAATAGGTTGACTGGTCTTAAAAACAGTCTTCAGATAATATCTTACATTATGTACATTATGTCAGCCTCCTAAATGCTACAGGATAGGGTACCACTAAGAATATCTTGTTAGTTCCATATACAGCGTCAGCATAGTACAGCTAGCTGGAACAGGGTTCCCAACCCCCCTACCCTGGGTACACCTTTTGGTTCTTGCCTTAACATCTACACAGCTGACTCAAATAACCAAAGCTTAGTGATGAGTTGGTTATTTAAAAACAGCTGCGTACTGCTAGGGCAAAATCCTAAACGTGGGGGGGGGCTTACAGCTCGAGAGACCGATCCCCTGTGGGACAGTTGAGCTAACGTAGGCTAATGTGATTAGCATGAGGTCTAATGTAACAAGAACATTTCCCAGGACATAGACATGTCTGATATTGGCAGAAAGCTTAAATTCTTGTTTATCCAACTGCACTGTCCAATTTACAGTAGCTATTACAGTGAAATAATATAATGCTATTGTTTTGAGAGTGCACAGTTTTGAACATCAAAAGTCATTAATAAACAAATTAGGCACATTTGGGCAGTCTTGATACAAAATTTTGAACAGAAATGCAATCAGACTTAAACTTTGCACATACACTGCTGTCATCTAGTGGCCAATATCTAAACTGCACCCGTGCTGGAATAATATATTATGGCCTTTATCTTGCATTTCAAAGATGGTACAAAAAAAAAAAGTTTCTTCTTTGTATTTTCTTTATCAGATCTAATGTGTTGTATTCTCCTACATTCATTTAACATTCCTACAAACTTCAAAGTGTTTCCTTTCAAATGGTACCAAGAAAATGCATATCCTTGCTTCAGGGCCTGAGCTACAGGCAGTTAGATTTGGGTATGTCATTTTAGGCGAAAATTGAAAAAAAGGGGCCAATCCTTAAGTTAACCTTTACAGCTAGAGACCCCATTAAGTGAACCCTTACAGCTCGAGACCCATTAAGTGAACCCTCACAGCTCGAGACCCATTAAGTGAACCCTCACAGCTAGAGACCCATTAAGTGAACCCTCACAGCTAGTGACCCATTAAGTGAACCCTTACAGCTAGTGACCCATTAAGTGAACCCTTACAGCTAGAGACCCATTAAGTGAACCCTTACAGCTAGAGACCCATTAAGTGAACCCTTACAGCTAGAGACCCATTAAGTGAACCCTTACAGCTAGAGACCCATTAAGTGAACCCTTACAGCTAGAGACCCATTAAGTGAACCTTTACAGCTAGAGACCCATTAAGTGAACCCTTACAGCTAGAGACCCATTGAGTGAACCCTTACAGCTAGAGACCCATTGAGTGAACCCTTACAGATAGAGACCCATTAAGTGAACCCTTACAGCTAGAGACCCATTAAGTGAACCCTTACAGCTAGAGACCCATTAAGTGAACCCTTACAGCTAGAGACCCATTAAGTGAACCCTTACAGCTAGAGACCCATTAAGTGAACCCTTACAGCTAGAGACCCATTGAGTGAACCCTTACAGCTAGAGATCCATTAAGTAAACCCTTACAGCTAGAGACCCCATTAAGTGAACCCTTACAGCTAGAGATCCATTAAGTGAACCCTTACAGCTAGAGACCCCATTAAGTGAACCCTTACAGCTAGAGACCCATAGGGCTCTGGACAAAAGTATTGCACTATACAGGGAGCCTTTTCAGACGCATGGAAAGTTTTAAAGCAGATGTAGTGTGTGTGTGTAGTTGTAGGTGTGTGTAGTCTGTGTGTGTGTGTAGTTGTAGGTGTGTGTGTGTGTGTTGTCCTCACACCTCTACAGCAGTATCAGAACCCAGGCCTTGTTTCTGAAGCGCTTCCTCTCGCTTCATCTTGGGCTTCTCTGTCCTCGTGTGCCACACCAACACCTGTCGATCACACACACACACACACACACACACACACACACACACACACACACACACACACACACACACACACACACACACACACACACACACACACACACACACACACACACACACGTGACGTTTAAACATCCCCCCCCTACACCATCAACAACCCCCCTACACTAAAAACATCACTGGTTTAACACCACTATTCTATCTTTAGCAACCTCCCCCGCCCTCCTCCTTACCCACACCTAACACACACCTTAGTACAATTCTCCGCCTTAGGTTCCAGTTCGTCCATGGTAACCAATCCCTGCAGGAAGCTGCTTTCCAAGAACCCCATCGGTGCGTCGCCGTCGAAACATGCGTCCTGATTGGCTATCACCAGCTTGAGCGACACGGCGAAGCCAGCCATGTCCAATGGGAAGGGGCGGCTGGGGCGCCAGCCAGTATGGAAGCGTACAACCTTCCCGCCCTCGACCACAGGTCTCTCATATCTCATCCCTCCCACCAGGCCGACTGGCCACACAGACACACGCTGGGTACCACGCATCTAGAGAGAGAGATGTTAGAGACACGCTGGGTACCACACAGCTAAATGACTTAAATGTAATGTAAATGTAAATCTAGAGAGAGAGATGTTAGAGACACGCTGGGTACCACACATCTAGAGAGAGAGATGTTAGAGACACGCTGGGTACCACGCATCTAGAGAGAGATGTTAGAGACACGCTGGGTACCACACATCTAGAGAGAGATGTTAGAGACACACGCTGGGTACCACACATCTAGAGAGAGATGTTAGAGACACGCTGGGTACCACGCATCTAGAGAGAGAGATGTTAGAGACACGCTGGGTACCACACATTTAGAGAGAGAGATGTTAGAGACGCTGGGTACCACGCATCTAGAGAGAGAGATGTTAGAGACACACACTGGGTACCACACATCTAGAGAGAGAGATGTTAGAGACACGCTGGGTACCACGCATCTAGAGAGAGAGATGTTAGAGACACGCTGGGTACCACGCATCTAGAGAGAGATGTTAGAGACACGCTGGGTACCACACATCTAGAGAGATGTTAGAGACACACGCTGGGTACCACACATCTAGAGAGAGAGATGTTAGACACGCTGGGTACCACGCATCTAGAGAGATGTTAGACACACACTGGGTACCACACATCTAGAGAGATGTTAGAGACACGCTGGGTACCACACATCTAGAGAGATGTTAGAGACACGCTGGGTACCACGCATCTAGAGAGAGAGATGTTAGACACACACTGGGTACCACACATCTAGAGAGATGTTAGAGACACGCTGGGTACCACGCATCTAGAGAGAGAGATGTTAGAGACACACTGGGTACCACACATCTAGAGAGATGTTAGAGACACACGCTGGGTACCACAAATCTAGAGAGAGAGATGTTAGACACGCTGGGTACCACGCATCTAGAGAGATGTTAGACACACACTGGGTACCACACATCTAGAGAGATGTTAGAGACACGCTGGGTACCACACATCTAGAGAGAGAGATGTTAGAGACACGCTGGGTACCACACATCTAGAGAGAGAGATGTTAGACACACACTGGGTACCACACATCTAGAGAGATGTTAGAGACACGCTGGGTACCACACATCTAGAGAGAGAGATGTTAGAGACACGCTGGGTACCACACATCTAGAGAGATGTTACAGACAAGTTTTAAACTAGTCACAAGAATGCAATACAGCAGTGGGTGATATATAACAGTTAAATATAGTTCTTAATTTTGTGGTTCATGGCATCCCGAGTGGCCACTAGAAATCCTGGTTCGAGTCCAGGCTCTGTCGCAGCCGGCCGCGAACCGCACAATTGGCCCAGCATCGTCCGGGTTAAGGGTGGGTTGGGCCGGCAGGGATGTTCTTGTCCCATTGCGACTTCTGTCGCTGACACGGTCGGCAGGTGTACGGCGTTTCCTCCGACACATTGGTGTGGCTTTCTTCCGGGTTAAGGGGGAATTGTGTCAAGAAGCAGTGCGGCTTGGTTGGGTCGTGTTTCGGAGGACGCACGGCTCTCTGCCTTCGCCTCTCTCGAGCCCGTATGGGAGTTGCAGCGATGAGACAAGACTGTAACTACCAATTGGAAACCACGAAATTGGGGAGAATAAAGGGGTAAAAAAACAACATAATTTTGCGGTTAATTTTGAAAGCTAAACTTCAATGTCGTTGGTTGTCAAGTCAATTATACCATACCAAGAATATTTCTTGAAAAGAGGAAGTTAAATCAGAATATCTTGGGCAATTAGCTGGCACAGCCCCCATGGTTGAAGAGCTAGAAGACGTCAAATCCTGTGTGTCTGTCTCCTACCTCCTCAAATAGCTGTAGGCTGTATGTGTTGTCATCGTCAGCGAAGTAGACCACCCCCAGCTGTGTGTCTGCTCCAGGCTGCCCCCTCCTGTCCTCTCTCAGCCACCGCAGCCCCTCGTTCCTCTGCTCCGCCCCGCGGGGTTTCAACCAGCTAGGGTCACCCTGTGGGAATGACCAATCAATAAATCAAATGATAAATCCATCAATCAATATGGTAATTTGATTAATTCTTTGTTTTAATTTGAATGTAGACCCTGTAGGAGTTTGGAAGTGAGTAAATAAGGATGTGCATCAGATGTCTTTATATAATGCAGTTAGCTATCTAGGCTTTGTGAGATCTGGCAGACGACTGACATGCAAAATAGTGTGCCTGGTCAGCGACCGGATCTGAACCCACCTCCTGTAGTTTGCGGTCGCGTGGTGTGGGGGTGTGGAGGTGTGTGTAGGCCAGGCCGCTGGAGGCCAGGAACCCAGAGACCAGAGGGGTTTTATGGGGAGAGTCTTCCACCACGATCCAGTGGAGCTGAGGGACATGGAGGAACGTCTGGGCAAGCCGGGTTAACTCTGCTTTCTGGACAAACCTGGAGAAAGGGATGGAGAGAATGTTAGAGATGGAGCAAGGAAAGGAAAAAGAGAGGGAAGAGACAACAGGTGGTAGAGAAAGTGTGTGTGCCGCTCGCTCTCTGTCCATCTTCCTACCTGGTGTAGGTTGGTGTGATGACGTAGATGGTGGGTTGGGCCGGTTTCACTGCTAGTTTCTGGGGGAGTTTGGTGGGCTCAGCCTTCCTCATCTGCTCCTGCAGCCGATGCAGTTCCCCCCGCAGACGAGAGATAGTACGGTCCTTGGGCATGTCATGCTCTGCACAGTCACAGCGCTGGCCTGAGGACAGAAACAGGTTATACAGGTGTCAATTAAAATGCAGCCCAAATCCTGTCTCCCACCCATTCAGTCAATTAAAATGCAGCCCAATTCCTGTCTCCCACCCATTCAGTCAATTAAAATGCAGCCCAATTCCTGTCTCCCACCCATTCAGTCAATTGAAATGCAGCCCAATTCCTGTCTCCCACCCATTCAGTCAATTGAAATGCAGCCCAATTCCTGTCTCCCATTCAGTGCACTACATCTCATGGAAGTAAAGGTTAGTTAGGACCAAAGCCATATATTTATATATCTTATTTGTAAAGGTATTGCTCTGGTTAGGACTATGTTCACCAAACAACAATTGTCTCAATAACGATTTGTGATACATTCCCGTGAGACTACTGATCTAAGAGGACTTCATAGGACTGTCAGTGATAACAAAGGAGAGGAGACACAGAGAGGAGACACAGAGAGGAGACAGGGGAAAGGAACCAAGAGAGATGCGGACAGGATACAAGGAAAGGTGACGAGGAAATAGAAGACAAGGAAAGGAGAGATAGACAGTCTTACCAAGCTGCATGAGAGCGTAGATGAGTCCCATAAGTGAGACCATGAAGTAGAGGACAAACACAGTCTTCAGTTTTAACTTCATCCTAGTAGCCATGGCAACCCGCCGGCTACACACACACAACATTGGACAGAAAACCAATCTGTCAGAAGAAATACACAAGCTAACCACTAGACACACAAACCAATTATTAGTTTGTTTCTGCTTAGCCAATTGCTTTGTTGTCATTAGTAAACTGGGCACTGACTCATGAGACGGCGAAATAAGCGAAAGGTAGCTATGATGTCTCGCTGTGTTATTAGCTAGCTAACGTTACATTTTCGGTTAGCTAGCTAGCTACTATCTATGTATTCTTGTTTGCTGGAAAGCCAGGGAGCAATTGCTAACCAGCTACCTAGCCCGTTAGCCAGGTTTAGATGTAGTTAGCCACCGTCGTTAGCCATCTATGGGCACTTACCGGGAATAACGTCGTTACTAGTATTAGGTCTTGTGAGGCACCAATTTCTTCATTTATGACTTTTTGGGGAAGGCATTAGTTATAAATGCACCCCAATTAGATGGGCGATAAATCATCAATTCAGTGAGTAAGCTACGTATGAAATATTTGATGGATACCAACAACTTCCGGCTTGAGGGTACGGCACACAAAAAAATCCCCCGGAATAAAGTAGGCATGAAGAAAGTTTCCGGCTCAACTACATTTCACAGAACGCGGCAAGAAATTCGAATGAATCCATACAGCTATAGAGCCTCCATCCTACTAAACTACACTGTAGCAGTTACAGATCCATACAGCTATAGAGCCTCCATCCTACTAAACTACACTGTAGCAGTTACAGATCCATACAGCTATAGAGCCTCCATCCTACTAAACTACACTGTAGCAGTTACAGATCCATACAGCTATAGAGCCTCCATCCTACTAAACTACACTGTAGCAGTTACAGATCCATACAGCTATAGAGCCTCCATCCTACTAAACTACACTGTAGCAGTTACAGATCCATACAGCCTCCATCCTACTTAACTACACTGTAGCAGTTACAGATCCATACAGCTATAGAGCCTCCATCCCACTAAACTACACTGTAGCAGTTACAGATCCATACAGCTATAGAGCCTCCATCCCACTAAACTACACTGTAGCAGTTACAGATCCGTACAGCGATAGAGCCTCCATCCTACTAAACTACACTGTAGCAGTTACAGATCCATAAAGCTATAGAGCCTCCATTCTACTAAACTACACTGTAGTAGTTACAGATCCATAGAGCCTCCATCCCACTAAACTACACTGTAGCAGTTACAGATCCGTACAGCTATAGAGCCTCCATCCTACTAAACTACACTGTAGTAGTTACAGATCCATACAGCCTCCATCCTACTAAACTACACTGTAGCAGTTACATATCCATACAGCTATAGAGCCTCCATCCTACTAAACTACACTGTAGCAGTTACAGATCCATACAGCTATAGAGCCTCCATCCTACTAAACTACACTGTAGCAGTTACAGATCCATACAGCTATAGAGCCTCCATCCTACTAAACTACACTGTAGTAGTTACAGATCCATACAGCCTCCATCCTACTAAACTACACTGTAGCAGTTACAGATCCATACAGCTATAGAGCCTCCATCCTACTAAACTACACTGTAGCAGTTACAGATCCATACAGCTATAGAGCCTCCATCCTACTAAACTACACTGTAGCAGTTACAGATCCATACAGCTATAGAGCCTCCATCCTACTAAACTACACTGTAACAGTTACAGATCCATACAGCTATAGGATCCTCCATCCTACTAAACTACACTGTAGCAGTTACATATCTATACAGCTATATGAGCCTCCATCCTACTAAACTACATTGTAGCAGTTACAGATCCATACAGCCTCCATCCTACTAAACTACACTGTAGCAGTTACAGATCCATACAGCTATAGAGCCTCCATCCCACTAAACTACACTGTAGCAGTTACAGATCCGTACAGCTATATGAGCCTCCATCCTACTAAACTACACTGTAGCAGTTACAGATCCATACAGCTATAGAGCCTCCATCCTACTAAACTACACTGTAGCAGTTACAGATCCATACAGCTATAGAGCCTCCATCCTACTAAACTACACTGTAGCAGTTACAGATCCATACAGCTATAGAGCCTCCATCCTACTAAACTACACTGTAGCAGTTACAGATCCGTACAGCTATAGGATCCTCCATCCTACTAAACTACACTGTAGCAGTTACAGATCCGTACAGCTATAGGATCCTCCATCCTACTAAACTACACTGTAGCAGTTACAGATCCATACAGCTATAGAGCCTCCATCCCACTAAACTACACTGTAGCAGTTACAGATCCGTACAGCTATAGGATCCTCCATCCTACTAAACTACACTGTAGCAATTACAGATCCGTACAGCTATAGAGCCTCCATCCTACTAAACTACACTGTAGCAGTTACAGATCCATAAAGCTATAGAGCCTCCATTCTACTAAACTACACTGTAGTAGTTACAGATCCATAGAGCCTCCATCCCACTAAACTACACTGTAGCAGTTACAGATCCGTACAGCTATAGAGCCTCCATCCTACTAAACTACACTGTAGTAGTTACAGATCCATACAGCCTCCATCCTACTAAACTACACTGTAGCAGTTACAGATCCATACAGCTATAGAGCCTCCATCCTACTAAACTACGCTGTAGCAGTTACAGATCCATACAGCTACAGAGCCTCCATCCTACTAAACTACACTGTAGCAGTTACAGATCCGTACAGCTATAGGATCCTCCATCCTACTAAACTACACTGTAGCAGTTACATATCTATACAGCTATATGAGCCTCCATCCTACTAAACTACACTGTAGCAATTACAGATCCGTACAGCTATAGAGCCTCCATCCTACTAAACTACACTGTAGTAGTTACAGATCCATACAGCTATAGAGCCTCCATCCTACTAAACTACACTGTAGCAGTTACAGATCCATACAGCTATAGAGCCTCCATCCTACTAAACTGCACTGTAGCAGTTACAGATCCATACAGCCTCCATCCTACTAAACTACACTGTAGCAGTTACAGATCCATACAGCTATAGAGCCTCCATCCTACTAAACTACACGGTAGCAGTTACAGATCCATACAGCTATAGAGCCTCCATCCTACTAAACTACACTGTAGCAGTTACAGATCCATACAGCCTCCATCCTACTAAACTACACTGTAGCAGTTACATATCTATACAGCTATATGAGCCTCCATCCTACTAAACTACACTTCCACTATCAAGGGGCTGGTCCGAATCAAGGTGTCATTAAAAAAATGCAGCCCCTTCCCCAACATAAAACATATTTTCACATGACCATCCCCTGTAATATACATGGAACACCCTCCCCCACTCAGATAATTAACTCAAAACAATGTGTATGACCACAAATAACAGTAACTGTAGCTACCCTGTGTTCATGGGCTCCTGAGTGACACAGCGGTCTAAGGCACTGCATCTTAGTGCTAGAGGCATCACTACAGACCTGGTTTGATTCCAGGCGCTATCACAACCGGCCGTGCTTTGGGAGTCTCATAGGGTGGCGCACAATTGGGACAGCGCCGTCCGGTTGAGGGCTTGGCCGGGGTAGGCTGTCATTGTAAACAATAATTTGTTCTTAACAGACTTGCCCAGTTACATTTATAAATGTGGATATCAACTTAGCCCATAGAATACTAACGACGTTAGCTTAACTAGCATGCTTTTGCGGCACAGTCGATGCCACGCAGGGCTATGGGCCAGAAGGTTGAGGGTTTCCCGGCCACTATAGATGAGATCACTCCCCCTTCCTGTTTCATTACTTCACCATCAGAGCCACCTGCAGACAATGATCAGCTAGGGGGAAATTAGATTTTCAACTTTTTGATGCCACATTCATAATTATATAAAATATATGCAACAAATTTTCCACCAACAGGTTCATGTGCCAATGCACCAGACAACCAATAAACAGAACATATCGACTTTGGGCACTTCAATATCATGGTTTGCATTTTATCAACACCACAATAAATAAGGCTATGTCAATCGCGACAAACTGAAAACACATCCCTCCCTACTTTAGACTTACCCGGTATAGAAAGCTTCGCTTGACAATCTCCGAATGTCATTAAACGTTTTAGTTGTTTTGTAACAGCTGTCTCTTTCCATTCATCAAATGCCCGCTGCACAAGTTTATATTGATTGATTTTATTTGTCAGTAAAAAAAACATATATATATACACAAATCATTTTAAAAGTGACAGGGATTGCACAGTAAAGTCAAGGGCTTATTTCCATTGCGGTCCCTACATTAGCTGCAGCATCTGCTACAGTAATATAAGGACGAAATGCGCGTCTATTTGACATATGTCTGTCTGCCTTTCAGGGGGTTACCTTATTTTTTACCTGTAAAGATTATTTGTTATTTATTTAAACTGTAGAGTTTTAAGGAGAGACGCCATCAGAGTGCATTTTACATATTGTGCAAGAGACAGAGGCTATAAAAATCTAGGCTTATTATTACTGTTTATATTTATAATATTTTATTATTGAATATTAAAACATACAATCTACCTGCTATGAAGTCGCTCAACATATACATTATATTCAGTCAACTAGGAGACTCCCATCCAGAGAGACCCACAGACTCCCATCTAGAGAGACCGACAGACTCTCATCTAGAGAGACCCACAGACTCCCATCTAGAGAGACTCACAGACTCCCATCTAGAGAGACCGACAGACTCTCATCCAGAGAGACCAACAGTCTCCCATCTAGAGAGACCCACAGACTCCCATCCAGAGAGACCAACAGTCTCCCATCTAGAGAGACCGACAGACTCTCATCTAGAGAGACCCACAGACTATCATCTAGAGAGACCCACAGACTCCCATCCAGAGAGACCTACAGACTCTCATCTAGAGAGACCCACACTCCCATTCAGAGAGACCGACAGACTCTCATCTAGAGAGACCAACAGACTCTCATCTAGAGAGACCCACAGACTCCCATCCAGAGAGACCGACAGACTCTCATCTAGAGAGACCGACAGACTCTCATCTAGAGAGACCCACAGACTCCCATCTAGAGAGACCGACAGACTCTCATCTAGAGAGACCGACAGACTCCCATCCAGAGAGACAGACTCCCATCCAGAGAGACCGGCAGACTCTCATCTAGAGAGACCGACAGACTCTCATCTAGAGAGACCCACAGACTCCCATCTAGAGAGACCGACAGACTCCCATCTAGAGAGACCCACAGACTCCCATCCAGAGAGACCCACAGACTCCCATTCAGAGAGACCGACAGACTCTCATCTAGAGAGACCCACACTCCCATTCAGAGAGACCCACAGACTCCCATCCAGAGAGACCGACAGACTCTCATCTAGAGAGACCCACACTCCCATTCAGAGAGGCCCACAGACTCCCATCTAGAGAGACCGACAGACTCTCATCTAGAGAGACCCACAGACTCTCATCTAGAGAGACCCACAGACTCTCATCTAGAGAGACCCACAGACTCCCATCCAGAGAGACCCACAGACTCCCATCTAGAGAGACCCACAGACTCCCATCTAGAGAGACCCACAGACTCCCATCTAGAGAGACCGACAGACTCTCATCTAGAGAGACCGACAGACTCTCATCTAGAGAGACCCACACTCCCATTCAGAGAGACTCACATACTCCCATCTAGAGAGACCCACACTTCCATTCAGAGAGACTCACAGACTCCCATCTAGAGAGACCCACAGACTATCATCTAGAGAGACGCACAGACTCCCATCTAGAGAGACCCACACTTCCATTCAGAGAGACTCACAGACTCCCATTCAGAGAGACCCACAGACTCCCATCCAGAGAGACCGACAGACTCTCATCTAGAGAGACCGACAGACTCTCATCTAGAGAGACCAACAGACTCTCATCTAGAGAGACCCACAGACTCCCATCCAGAGAGACCGACAGACTCTCATCTAGAGAGACCGACAGACTCTCATCTAGAGAGACCAACAGACTCTCATCTAGAGAGACCCACAGACTCCCATCCAGAGAGACTCACAGACTCCCATCTAGAGAGACAGACTCCCATCTAGAGAGACCCACAGACTATCATCCAGAGAGACCCACAGACTCCCATCCAGAGAGACAGACTCTCATCTAGAGAGACCCACAGACTCCCATCTAGAGAGACCCACAGACTCCCATCCAGAGAGACAGACTCTCATCTAGAGAGACCCACAGACTCCCATCTAGAGAGACCCACACTCCCATTCAGAGAGACTCACATACTCCCATCTAGAGAGACCCACAGACTATCATCTAGAGAGACCCACAGACTCCCATCTAGAGAGACCCACAGACTCCCATCTAGAGAGACCCACAGACTCCCATCTAGAGAGACTCACAGACTCCCATCCAGAGAGACCCACAGACTCTCATCCAGAGAGACCCACAGAATGTCATCCAGAGAGACCGACAGACTCCCATCCAGAGAGACTCACATACTCCCATCTAGAGAGACCGACAGACTCTCATCTAGAGAGACCCACAGACTATCATCTAGAGAGACCCACAGACTCCCATCTAGAGAGACCGACAGACTCTCATCTAGAGAGACCGACAGACTCCCATCCAGAGAGACTCACATACTCCCATCTAGAGAGACCGACAGACTCTCATCTAGAGAGACCCACAGACTATCATCTAGAGAGACCCACAGACTCCCATCTAGAGAGACCGACAGACTCTCATCTAGAGAGACCCACAGACTCTCATCTAGAGAGACCCACAGGAGCAAACAGGGTCAAGTGCCCCTCCCAAGGGCACGTCGACAAATTGGGACCCAAACCAATTTGGGCCACCGGCCCAAGCTCTAAATCACCAGGCCGCCAACCATCCAAGACCCCCCCCCATTGTCCCCTGAAAAAAATCTCCCCCTCCATACCCCACCCCCAAGATGCACCTGAGCTCAAATTCGAGTCTCATAGCAAAGTGTCTGAATACTTATGTAAATAAGGTATTTCTGTTTGTTTTTTAAATACATTTTCACAAATTTGCAAATAAATACATTTTCACAAAGAGTTGCTCCCTGTCTGGGGGTACTTTTGTGATGGTAAAGTGGAAGATTTGTACAGGGTAAAAGGGATATTGAAAAAGGAAGGCTATCACTCCATTTTGCAACGCCATGCCATACCATGTAGATGGTCTTCACAAAAAAATACAGTTTTATATCTTTATGTTTGAAGCCTGAAATGTGGCAAAAGGTCGCAAAGTTCAAGGGGGCCGAATACTTTCGCAAGGCACTGTATATAGATTTTGAACAGGATGATCTATTTTGGATGCAATTTTAATGGAATTAATGGAGAGAGAGATCAACTATGACAGAGTGCTCATGTACGCACTGATTTAAATCAACAATATTTAATCAATATGCTGTTTTTTTTTAAAAACAACACTTCTTAGCTCTTGGAGTCCCAGGAAAAGCTGGACTAGAATAGCTTTTTTTTATAGCAATTCTTATACTAATAGACTATTGAAAGAAGGGTGAAAAGCTCTTGTTTGTTGAATGTTAAAAAGCCTACAGCAGCCAATAGAATTCACGGCACCGGCCGGGGAGTTTAAAAGAAAAGACAACACCTGATGACAGTAGACTGTGGGCATTTAGTTGGACGACTGACTCGGTGTCCCCCTTTCTCTTTCCCTTTCCTATAGCAGTTATTTATTCAGACCCGTAACCGTTTGATCTTCATGAAAGGAAAGCCACCTTATTCAAGCATGTCATTACAATGGTGAAGATCAGGACGAGACAAATAATTTAGCTGTTGAACGCAAGGAAGGAATGAAGCAACAATAAAGGAGCTAGGCTAATACGCACAACATTATGGGAAATGTTATGAAAGTTTTGCGTGTGTCAGCCTACTAATCATTAAAATGTTAAATAAGGCCAATTATGTTTCAAAATATAAAAGGTCTAGCAAAATGCATAGCGCATATGGAATTGAAAAAGGTATTGCCGAATATTATTCATCCTAATCAGACAAGTTTTCTTCATGGACGATACATTGGAGGTAATATAAGACAAGTACTGGAAACAATACAACACAATGAAAAATCTGGAAAACCAGGCCCAGTATTCATAGCGGACTTTGAAAAGGTTTTGAATAAAGTACGACTGTAATTTATATATAAATGCCTGGAATATTACAATTTAGGAGAATCTCTTATACAGTGGGTTAAAGTTATGTACAGTGGGGAGAACAAGTATTTGATACACTGCCGATTTTGCAGGTTTTCCTACTTACAAAGCATGTAGAGGTCTGTAATTTGTATCATAGGTACACTTCAACTGTGAGAGACGGAATATAAAACAAAAATCCAGAAAATCACATTGTATGATTTTTAAGTAATTCATTTGCATTTTATTGCATGACATAAGTATTTGATCACCGACCAACCAGTAAGAATTCCGTCTCTCACAGACCTGTTAAGAATCCCTCCTGTTCTCCACTCATTACCTGTATTAACTGCACCTGTTTGAACTCGTTACCTGTATAAAAGACACCTGTCCACACACTCAATCAAACAGACTCCAACCTCTCCACAATGGCCAAGACCAGAGAGCTGTGTAAGGACATCAGGGTTAAAATTGTAGACCTGCACAAGGTTGGTATGGGCTACAGGACAATAGGCAAGCAGCTTGGTGAGAAGGCAACAACTGTTGGCGCAATTATTAGAAAATGGAAGAAGTTCAAGATGATGGTCAATCACCCTCGGTCTGGGGCACTATGCAAGATCTCACCTCGTGGGGCATCAATGATCATGAGGACGGTGAGGGATCAGCCCAGAACTACACGGCAGGACCTGGTCAATGACCTGAAGAGAGCTGGGACCACAGTCTCAAAGAAAACCATTAGTAACACACTACGCAGTCATGGATTAAAATCCTGCAGCGCACGCAAGGTCCCCCTGCTCAAGCCAGCGCATGTCCAGGCCCGTCTGAAGTTTGCCGATGACCATCTGGATGATCCAGAGGAATGGGAGAAGGTCATGTGGTCTGATGAGACAAAAATAGAGCTTTTTGGTCTAAACTCCACTTGTCGTGTTTGGAGGAAGAAGAAGGATGAGTACAACCCCAAGAACACCATCCCAACCGTGAAGCATGGAGGAGGAAACATCATTCTTTGGGGATGCTTTTCTGCAAAGGGGACAGGACGACTGCCCCGTATTGAGGGGAGGATGGATGGGGCCATGTATCGCGAGATCTTGGCCAACAACCTCCTTCCCTCTGTAAGAGCATTGAAGATGGGTCGTGGCTGGGTCTTCCAGCATGACAACAACCCGAAACACACAGCCAGGGCAGCTAAGGTGTGGCTCCGTAAGAAGCATCTCAAGGTCCTGGAGTGGCCTAGCCAGTCTCCAGACCTGAACCCAATAGAAAATCTTTGGAGGGAGCTGAAAGTCCATATTGCTCAGCGACAGCCCTGAAACCTGAAGGATCTGGAGAAGGTCTGTATGGAGGAGTGGGCCAAAATCCCTGCTGCAGTGTGTGCAAACCTGGTTAAGAACTACAGGAAATGTATGATCTCTGTAATTGCAAACAAAGGTTTCTGTACCAAATATTAATTTCTGCTTTTCTGATGTATCAAATACTTATGTCATGCAATAGAATGCAAATAAATTACTTAAAAATCATACAATGTGATTTTCTGGATTTTTGTTTTCGATTCCGTCTCTCACAGTTGAAGTGTACCTATGATAAAAAAAATTACAGACCTCTACATGCTTTGTAAGTAGGAAAACCTGCAAAATCGTCAGTGTATCAAATACTTGTTCTCCCCACTGTATGTAAGTATTATTGATTATCATTAATTGTCCCCTGGTCCTATAAGAGCTCTTTGTCACTTCCCACGAGTCGGGTTGTGACAACTCACACTCATTCTTATGTTTAATAAATGTATTGTATAGTGTGTGTGTGTGTGTGTGGCAGGCTTACAATTAAGGCAAAAAAACATTTGAGAGTGCGCTGACCCTGGTGCTAGAGGGGGTACGTAGCTGGAGGTTGAACGTTTGAAGGGGTACTGGACGATAAAAAGTTTGGGTACCACTGTCTTGCCACGTATTAATGTGTTATTTCATGTGTTTCTATGGGGGTTGGTAGTAAAGACCAAATTCAATATTTGATGATACCTACAGGGGTCCTAAAATTCTATATCAAATAGCTAAATGATCCATGGTATTACCATCTTAAAACAATTCTATATGTTAGCTTAGTAGACTCCCCCCCATCCATCCCCTTTAAGAGATTAACTATTTATTTTTTCTCGCAAAGGTATTTTTCTGTGCACTATGTCAGCGCACACACAGCCTTTTATCCGAAGAAGTCAATTTGAAACGAAACACATCTTTGGTGGGAAAATGCTTTCATGCAGAAATTAGCATATTCACATGAAAATCTGTCGGCAATTTGATGGAAACATAGCTAATGATTGCCTGCCGTTTCTTGTTGAAATAAAGTCTACAAATCTGTGTGTGTGTGTAGGTGTCCCCTAGCCAAGTCAGACTAGGCAGCTGTAGTTTAGTTTTATAGTGTATTCAGAAAGTATTCAGACCCCTTGACATTTTCCACATTTTGTTACATTACAGCCTTATTCTAAAATGGATTCAATTGTTCCCCCCTCAATCTACACACTCAATACCTCATAATGA
The DNA here is from genome assembly GCF_036934945.1 of Oncorhynchus masou masou. Lineage (NCBI taxonomy): Eukaryota > Metazoa > Chordata > Actinopteri > Salmoniformes > Salmonidae > Oncorhynchus > Oncorhynchus masou. The sequence continues at coordinate 9,261,844 of NC_088234.1, forward strand.
CATCACAATACCCCATAATGACATCACAATACCGCATAATGAAGAAGAAAAAACTGTCTTTTAGACATTTTTGCAAATGTATAAAAAAACAACCTGAAATACCACATTTACATAAGTATTCAGACCCTTTACTCAGTACTTTGTTGAAGCACCTTTGTCAGTGATTACAGTCTTGAGTCTTCTTGGGTATGACGCTACAAGCTTGGCACACCTTTATTTGGGGAGTTTCTCCCGTACTTCTCTGAAGATCCTCTCAAGCTCTGTCAGGTTGGATGGGGAGCGTTGCTGCACAGCTATTTTCAGGTCTCTCCAGAGATGTTAGATCGGGTTCAAGTCCGGGCTCTGGCTGGACCACTCAAAAGACTTTCAGAGACTTTTCATTTTTATTAGTACCTCTTTTTCGTGGTATCCAATTGGCAGTCTTGTCTCATCGCTGCAACTCCGATATGGACGCGGGAGAGGCAAAGGTCAAGAGAATCCTCTTCCAAAACACAACCTAACCAAGCCACACTGCTTCTTGCCAACTTAACCCGGCAGCCAGCCGCACCAAAGTGTTGGAGGAAACACCGTACACCTGGCGACCAGCATGCACTGCACCCAAGCATGCAACAGGAGTCACTGGAGCACGATGGGACAAGGACATCCCTGCAGGCCAAACCGTCCCCTAATCCGGACGATGCTGGGCCAATTGTGGCCACCCCATGGGTCTCCCGGTCACGGCCGGCTGCAACAGAGCTTGGACTCGAACCCAGCGAGCACTGTGATGCAGTGCCTTAGACCCCTGTGCAACTCAGGAGGCCTGACATTCAGAGACTTGTCCCGGAGCCACTCCTGCCTTATTTTGGCTGTGTGCTTAGGGTCGTTGTCCTGCTGGAAGGTGAACCTTCACTCCGGTCTGAGGTCCTAAGCGCTCTGGAGCAGGTTATCATCAAGGATCTCTCTCTCTCTGTACTTTGCTCTGCTCATCTCCACCTTGATCTTGACTAGTCTCCCAGTCCCTGTCGGTGAAAAACATCCCCACAGCATGATGCTGCCACCACCATGCTTCACCGTAGGGATGGTGCCAGGTTTCCTCTAGACGTGACGCTTGGCATTCAGACCAAAGAGTTCAATCGAGGTTTCTTCAGACCGGAGAATCTTGTTTCTCATGGTCTGAGAGTCCTTGGGTGCCTTTTGGCACACTCCAAGAGGGCTGTCATTCCCCAACCCGGACAACGCTGGGCCAATTGTGAGCCGCCTCATTGGTCTCCCGGCCGACACTTATGTAAATAAGGTACTTAAATGTTTTAAATGTGCAAACATTTCTAAAAACCTGTTTTTGCTTTGTCATTATGGTGTATTACGTGAAGATTGAGGAAAAACATGAATTTAATTAATTTTAGTATAAGGCTGTAACGTAATAAAATGTGGAAAAAGTCTAGGAGTCTGAATACTTTCCAAATGCACCATATAAAAAAAAAATACTACCGTACCTAACATTATCACTACAGACAAGAGTCTCCACCCCGGTCTCAGGGGTGGAAAACTCTGGAAAGTCCTTTGGTCTTTGGGGAGTAAATCAGCTTCAAGTTTTTGCATGTTACTTGTGGAACAATTTTCACTATCTTAAATTTGATGTTCGGGTTTCTCTACGGAAATTCAGAAAGCTGATTGAGGACCTGATTTTTTTTGAACGAGTGTTTATATTTCTGCTTGCATTTTATATTTTGTGTATATTTTCTGTTAATTCAGGGCTCATCTGTTAAAAAAAAAAGCAACCTGGTCTCACTGACTTAAAAAAACAGAAAATACTACACTACTTTAGACCAGGGCCCACAATGATCTGGTCTAAAGTAGTTCACTATTTAAGGAATAGGGTGGCATTTGGGATTTACACACCGGTAACTATGGTAACTACATCAAACTAAATATATAATAAACCAGGACAACTGGAACAGTCGTCAAACAAGTTTCCTTTATTTGTAACATACAAATAAAACACTGACAAGGTTGAAATGACCGTTTCGTTTTTTCCCCTCCTTCCATCGTTGTCAGTTAATAATGAAATCAGTCACAGGACAGATACACTCATTGTCCAACATTGAGTTTAAATGTCTTTTTTTTTTTAAACCTAAACAATTGTTTTACCTGTAAAAAGCAAATAGAAACCAATCCAATGAATCTGTAACAGATTATATAGACAGAAAGAGACAATGATTGATAGAAACAAATAAGAGAGTTGATCATGAGGGAAAATATTCAAACAGGCCATAATAAAGTCCGATTTATTTGTATCAATTATGAAGAAACGTTTATTCCCTAAACTAAATGGATTTTCAATTTAAACAAAAGCGGTCCCCGCACCACCTGACCAAAGCCACCAATCCAGGTAGCGGATACAGATCTGGGATCAGAACCCTAACCACCCTGCCCCCACATCCCAACAGAGTTGGTGCTAAACAAGTTGCCTCTGACCTATAAAAATAGGATTTCTAGAAGAAGCCTATTGATGTAAGTGCCGAATGACCATTTTAGGACTTTCATTTATATGCCCTAACGAACCACTGATCTCAGGTGAGGAACGTTGTCACTCCCCCTGGGCTGGTTTCCAAGACCGAGATTAAGCCTAGTCCTGGATTTAAAAGCATTCATTTTTTTTAGTCCAGGACAAAGTCAAATTTGAGGTTGGGAAATCTGATACTAGATCTGTGGTTCGGGGTGTCTTCTTTCCCCCAAACTATTTGACCGTAATATAGTTGCTAAGAAACACGAAGAAGAGATGGTTGTTAGTGTCAGTTGGGATTTGAACCTGAGACAGACATGGTCTGTAGAATATTATCTGGTTGGAAAGTAGAAAACAAAACGAGTGATTGTACTTACCTGACAGTTTATCTTTATACAATGCACAAGAAAAAATGTCAACTTTTTTTGTTTCTTTGTTGTTTTAATAAAGCATTAAACTTCGAGCCTGGGTGAGATGCCAGAGTTGAGTATCTTCCCTGTCACTGGGGAGACATCCCAAATATAACCCTATTCCTTAGTGCACTACATTTAACCAGAGACCTATGGGCATTAGCATGCCATGTGGGATACAGACACACAGCAGAGGTGGGTTTCTAGTATCTATATGTGAAACCCCTCAATCTGGCAACCCAGATCTGCCAGCCACTATACCCTGAAGGTTTCTGTACGTAACAGAGATGGCAACAATTACTACCCTACGGCCCTGTTCAAAAGTAGTGCACTATATTATATATATATATGGTACTGCGTGTGTGTGTATGTGTGTGTATATATATATATATATATAGTACCAGTCAAAAGTTGACACCTAAGTCAGTCCTGGGATTCATTATTTATAAAAAATAAAATAAAAAATAATTCCACATTGTTGAATAATAGTGAAGAAATCAAAACTATGAAAAACAATATATTTTATATTTGAGATTCTTCAAAGTAGCCATCCTTTTCCTTCACAGCTTTGCATACGCTTGGCATTCTCTCAACCAGATCATGAGGAAGTCACCTGGACTGCATTTCAATTAACAGGCGTGCCTTGTTAAAAGTTAATTTGTGGAATTTATTTCCTTCTTAATGTGTTTGAGCCAATCAGTTGTGTTGTGACCAGGTAGGTGTGGTATACAGAAGATTGCTTATCTTGGTCTTTTACCAAATAGGGCTAAGAGAAACGACAGTCCGTCATTACTTTAAGACATGAAGGTCAGTCAATCCGGAACTTTGAAAGTGTCTTCAAGCGCAGTTGCAAAAACCCATCAAGCACTATGATGAAACTGGCTCTCATGAGGACCGCCACTGGAAAGGAAGACCCAGAGTTACCTCTGCTGCACAGGTTAAGTTCATTAGTTACCAGCCTGATTCACGCAGCCCAAATAAATGCTTCACAGAGTTCAAGTAACAGACGCATCTCAACATCAACTGTCCAGAGGAGACTGTGTGAATCAGGTTCCTACATGAATCCATATGTGTTACTTCATAGTAGTGATGTCTTCACTATTCTTCAACTTAGAACTTTTTTTTTTTTTTTTTTTAAATTAAGAAAAACCCTTCAAATGATCAGGCGTCCTAACTTTTGACTGGTAATGTGTGTGTGTAATATATATATATATATATGTATGTATCTCTCACGTCGCTCTACAAAAATGTAGGAACAACGGGTGTTCCTACCATGAGACAGCATTTAAAAATACTGTAGAAGATCAACTGAAACGGATCAGAGGCTCTGGGGAAGAGAGAGGGAGACTATCTACAGAACACCTGATCAAACTAAGAGAAATACATTTGTGGGGGCTCTGTCCCAACAATCCATCCTAATTTACCATTCAGAATGCAAGGCTAATACATTGCACATTAGAATTATTGGGATGGAGCCTTGGGACAGTTCAGAAAGCTGTTGAAGAGGTGGCTGCCAAGACAGAGCACAAGCAGATTCCTAACTTATCAAAGACTGAAATAGTATGGAGAGAGAGAGGGATATGGATGAGAGAGAAAGAGAGGGGTATGGATGAGAGAGAGGGTGGGATATAGAGGGGGCCAGGGATTTTGGGGCGATTGGAGGTTGGGTACAGTAATGACTCATGAGCAGAGAAGCGGACCAAGGGCAGCTTCTAGAGCGTGGGACCAGGAAGTGGGCAGGAAGTGGTGAAATAGGAACAGGCTCCCTCAGTGGCAGCAGCCTCCACAGTGCCCTCCTCCACCGTGGCTGTGCCCCTGGGCCTCGGCTTGGGCCTCGGCATGTTTGGTCCGCCGCGACAGGATCTCATAGGTGCAGTCGTCGCCACAACAACCAGACATACTGGGGGAGGTGTCGTCGATATCGAACCTGGTGAGGGATAAAAGGGTGGTAGAAAGAAGAAGAAGGGAAGAGTGGATTGAGTACAGCACCAACAGTGATCTCTAAAAGAACAAAATCATGTTTGTACACGTTGAGAAGCAGCTGTTGATGTTGCTATAGAAACCCACTGTAAAGCTTCTCTGAAGAACTGGTACGCCCCGTGGTTGTGTTTGAATACTGTTAACATCACCTTCTTCATCTGTGTGCTAGAGGCAGAGAGAGGCAGAGAGAGAGCGAGCGAGAGCGGCAGAGAGAGAGCGAGCGAGAGAGGCAGAGAGAGAGCGAGCGAGAGCGGCAGAGAGAGAGCGAGCGAGAGAGGCAGAGAGAGAGCGAGCGAGAGGCAGAGAGAGAGCGAGCGAGAGAGGCAGAGAGAGAGCGAGCGAGAGAGGCAGAGAGAGAGCGAGCGAGAGAGGCAGAGAGAGAGCGAGCGAGAGAGGCAGAGAGAGAGCGAGCGAGAGAGGCAGAGAGAGAGCGAGCGAGGCAGAGAGAGAGCGAGCGAGAGAGGCAGTGAGAGAGCGAGCGAGAGAGGCAGAGAGAGAGCGAGCGAGAGAGGCAGAGAGAGAGCGAGCGAGAGAGGCAGAGAGAGAGCGAGCGAGAGAGGCAGAGAGAGAGCGAGCGAGAGAGGCAGAGAGAGCGAGCGAGAGAGGCAGAGAGAGAGCGAGCGAGGCAGAGAGAGAGCGAGCGAGGCAGAGAGAGAGCGAGCGAGGCAGAGAGAGAGTGAGCGAGAGAGGCAGAGCGCGAGAGGCAGAGAGAGAGAGGCAGAGAGAGAGAGTGAGAGAGGCAGAGAGAGAGAGAGAGCGAGAGAGAGAGCGAGAGAGGCAGAGAGAGAGAGAGAGAGAGCGAGAGAGGCAGAGAGAGAGAGAGAGGCAGAGAGAGAGAGAGTTGGTGATGGGTTACAGTATATGGATGAGGAACGACACTGAACAAAAATAAATGTAACATGGTAAAATGTCTGTTTTTACTGCGTTAACTTATTTCTTTAAAATGAACTAGGCAATAATCTATGGATTTCACATGACTGGGCATGGGTGTAGCAATGGGTGGCCCCTGGAGGGCATAGGCCCACCCACTTGGGAGCCAGGCCCACCCAATAAGAATGAGTTTTTCCACCACAGAAAGGCTTTATTACAGACATAAATACTACTCAGCAGTTGGACGCGGATAGAGGAATGAACATTTAATCCTCTGGCAACAGCTCTGGGTGGACATTCCTGTCGTCAGCATGCCAATTGCACACTCCCTCAACTTGAGACATCTGTGTCATTGTGTTGTGTGACAAAACTGTACATTTTAAAGTGGCCTTTTATTGTCCCCAATAATTTAGTGGCCTTTGTCCCAGCAGAAGGTGCACCTGTGTAATGATGATGCCGTTTAATCAGCTTCTTGATATGCCACACCTGTCAGGTGGATGGATTATCTTGGCAACGGAGAAATGCTCACTGACAGGGATGGAAAAATCTGAGGGAAATCAGCTGTTTGTGCATCGAACATTTCTGGGATCTTTTAATATTTCATCTCATGAAACATGGGACCAACACTTTACATTTTTGTTCAGTTTAGTTTGAAACTTAAAGCAAATCTGTCCATCTCTCCTTATCCATATTTGGAACTCTTTCCTATTGGTCCGTTAACTTATTTTCCACCTGGTGATGTCACAAGGCAGGCCAAATAATAGTGTATATACACACATGGAGCAAAAATATAGACAACATGTGAAATCCATAGATTTATTTCACATTTAACTAGGCACGTCAGTTAGGAACAAATTCTTATTTACAATGTTGGGTCGAGGGGCAGTGGGTTAACTGCCTTGTTCAGGGGCAGAACGACAGATTTGTACCTCGACAGCTCGGAGATTCGACCGTGCAACCTTTCGGTTACAAGTCCAACGCTCTAACCACTAGGCTACACCCCCCCCCCAAAATAAATCCATATTCCCCCCTCCCTTTAGGGCCTAATGAATGCATGTCCATTGTCTGACTTCCTTGCATGAACTCAGGAAAAAATAATGTTGTAAATTGTTGCACGTTGCGATTCTAGTTTTGTTAATGTACTATATAACACCTGTACCTGTTGGCGATGAGCTGTAGTATCTGGATGAGAAACTTGCCCAGTCCTTTCCTCCGCACCCTACTCTCCAGCTGGACCTCGTAACTACAAAAACACAACACACATCAACAACCACAATAACACTGGCCGAGGTTCAACCCCGGCTAAGTCGTGTCAAAGACTGGAAAAAAAAAAAGAAAAAGGGGGGGGTGTTACCAACAAGTAATTACCAGTTGGAGGGGGATTTCTCCCCTCACGTGTGCTCACATTTACAAGATGTAATGAAGCATAAGGCTCTTTCGACAGACTAGTGTCCTGCTCAGGGGGTTTACTTGAACAACAACCTCACACACTGCAGAACAGGAGATCGCCATAGGGCAGGAGCCTCAGACAAGGGAACGTTTTTTAAATAAACAAAAAAGGTAAACTGTACTATACAATAACATTTCAATACTACTAGCTATAGCAAAGATGCTAATAACTAACCCAAGATAGACCAGAGCCAGTTGTTTCCAATGAGAGCAAATGAATCAGAGGGCAGAAGAAGCAAGAAGGTGGGCAGAGCCAAGCACGAGCTAGTGAGATCCTATTGGACCGTTCTAGCATATATTTGCATATTTCCACTAGGGAAGACCTACTCTGAAGTGTGCATTAACTCAATTAACTCAAAGAATATATATTATATATTTATTATATATTATATATCTAAAAAATATAAAAACTTTGTCAAAGGATAGTCAACAAAAGTTTATCCACTGTTTCCAACAGTTTTGGAAACCAAAAACTGCATTGAGAGCAAACGTTTTATAGATGGGAAAATGTGCAGAATGTTGGCCAAAATCCATCTCGCTCCATCTTCTCCCACCGCCAGCCACTGGGCTTCCTCTCATCACCACAGTGCCTTGCGAAAGTATTCACCCCCTTGGCATTTTTCATATTTTGTTGCCTTACAGCCTGGAATTAAAAAATGTTTTTTTTTTCTTCTTTTTTTGGGGGGGGGGTGTTGTATAATTTGATTTACAAAACGTGTCTACCACTTTGAAAATGCAAAATAGTTGTGAAACAAACAAGAAATAAGACAAAACTTGTGTACATAACTATTCAACCCCCCCAAAGTCAATACTTTGTAGAGCCACCTTTTGCAGCAATTACAGCTACAAGTCTCTTGGGTTATGTCTCTATAAGCTTGGCACATCGAGCCAGTGGGATTTTTGCCAATTCTTCAAGGAAAAACAGCTCCAGCTCCTTCAACTTGGATGGGTTCCTGCTGGTGTACAGCAATCTTTAAGTTATACCACAGATTCTCAATTGGATTCAGGTCTGGGCTTTGACTAGGCCATTCCAAGCCATTTAAATGTCTCCCCTTAAACCACTTGAGTGTTGCTTTAGCAGTATGCTTAGGGTCATTGACCTGCTGGAAGGTGAACCTCCGTCCCAGTCTTAAATCCCTGGAAAACAAACAGGTTTCCATCAAGAATTTCCCTGTATTTAACACCATCCATCATTCCTTCAATTCTGACCCGTTTCCAGTCCCTGCCAATGAAAAACATACCCATAGCATGATGCTGCCACCACCATGCTTCACTGTGGGGATAGTTTTTCAGGGTGATGAGAGGTGTTGGGTTTGTGCCAGACATAGCGATTTCCTTGATGTCCAAAAAGCTCAATTGTAGTCTCATCTGACCAGAGCACCTTCTTCCATATGTTTAGGGCGTCTCCTACATGCCTTTTGGCAAACACCAAACTTTTGCTTATTTTTTTCTTTAATTAAGAAATTGCTTTTTTTCTGGCCACTCTTCCGTAAAGCCCAGCTCTGGAGTGTACGGCTTAAAGTGGTCCTATGGACAGATACTCCAATCTCCGTTGTGGAGCTTTGCAGCTCCTTCAGGGTTATCTGTGGTCTCTTTGTTGCCTCTCTGATTAATGCCCTCCTTGGCTGGTCCGTGAGTTTTGGTGGGCGGCCCTCTCTTGGCAGGTTTGTTGTAGTGCCATATCCTTTCCATGTTTTAATAATGGATTTAAATGGTGCTCCGTGGGATGTTCAAAGTTTCTGATATTTTTATTTATTTATAACCCAACCCTGATCTGTACTTCTCCACAACTTTGTCCCTGACCAGATTGGAGAGCTCCTTGGTCTTCATGGTGCCGCTTGCTTGGTGGCGCTACAAAGTATTAACTTAAGGGGGCTGAATAATTTTGCACGCCCAATTTTTCAGTTTTTGATTTGTTAAAGTTTGAAATATCGTTCCACTTCATGATTGTGTCCCACTTGTTGTTGATTCTTCACAAAAAAATACAGTTTTATATCTTTATGTTTGAAGCCTGAAATGTGGCAAAAGGTCGCAAAGTTCAAGGGGGCCGAATACTTTCGCAAGGCACTGCATACACACCCAGCAGAATATCTGGGTCATTCTCTCTGTGGCTATAGTAACAGTCAGTGCCACTTCCTGTAAAAGGAGACCGTGACAACCCCCTTACCAGTATAGCACCTCCTCCCCGCACTCGACATCGAATCGGAAGTGAGAGAAGGCCACGGGGGAGGAGTCTGTGTCTCGAGCAAGCAGATACCACGCCCTCTCGTCTTTCATCTCATCCCTCTTTTCTCTCTCCTTCCACCCCCACTCGCTTTGCTCATACCTGCAGAACATAGGTCAGATGTCAAGCACTGGCCTACGTGATTGGATGGAATGTGAGTAGTTTATTGTGATTGGGTAAAGACTGTTAGCAGGAGTTAAATCGGGCTGGGTACCGCCTGGTCCGAGACCCCGGTACCTTTGGTTATTTGAATTTCCAGAGCCAACAACATACGTAATCAACAGCACAAAATCAGACAAGACCATAGCAGAATAATTTACCAATTCAGTTGTTCAGCCTGTCGCACTTCACGCGACAAAGTAATATTCAAATTACAGTACCACACCCGGAGAGGAATATTTATTACAGTCATTGTACAACAGTCAATGCCATGGCAAGTAACTCCTTTGAAATCAATTTTGAAAAAGAGGATCACTGTCACAAGACATTTTAGAAGCAGCGTTTTTAGCAGCGGGGGAGGGGACTATATGAGCCTCCATCCTACTAAACTACACTTCCACTATCAAGGGGCTGGTCCGAATCAAGGTGTCATTAAAAAAAATGCAGCCCCCTCCCCAACAGCAGCGTTTTAGGCTAGCCTGTCAATAGAGTTGATCTAGCTAATGACTAGCACAGTGGGGTACATGCAGAAGGTCAACCCTCAGCCCATTCTAGCCACATCAGGTGATTAACGCTCAATGGAACACTGATAATATGGACAGTGTGCTATTGGCCTCATGTCTGGAAAGGGGAGGGGGTTGTATTTTGGTTGTCGTCATTTTATTTTGGAGTACAATGTTCTGTTCTAAAGTCATCAGAGAACTGACCTCCTCGCGGCCGTTCTCCTCCAAAAACATTGTAAGCCCCCCCCCCCCGAAAACCTGTAATAAGCACGCCCTTCACCATCACCCCAATGACATCACTCCTCCCTCCTTACAGTGTTTGCATGTTGGTCCGGGTCAGCTCGTAGGCCCATTCCACAGACATGGGGTTGAGAGTGGACACTCTCTTACACTCGATCTGGAGATTCAATCTGGAAGATCAATAGAGCAGTTAGCTGAGCAATCTCTGTTTATAGTCATTGATTGGCCACTTATCAGCCAGTCATTGATTGGCCACTTATCAGCCAGAGTCATTGATTGGCCACTTATCAGCCAGAGTCATTGATTGGCCACTTATCAGCCAGAGTCATTGATTGGCCACCTATCAGCCAGAGTCATTGATTGGCCACCTATCAGCCAGAGTCATTGATTGGCCACCTATCAGCCAGAGTCATTGATTGGCCACTTATCAGCCAGAGTCATTGATTGGCCACTTATCAGCCAGAGTCATTGATTGGCCACTTATCAGCCAGAGTCATTGATTGGCCACTTATCAGCCAGAGTCATTGATTGGCCACTTATCAGCCAGAGTCATTGATTGGCCACTTATCAGCCAGAGTCATTGATTGGCCACTTATCAGCCAGAGTCATTGATTGGCCACTTATCAGCCAGAGTCATTGATTGGCCACCTATCAGCCAGAGTCATTGATTGGCCACCTATCAGCCAGAGTCATTGATTGGCCACCTATCAGCCAGAGTCATTGGTTGGCCACCTATCAGCCAGAGTCATTGATTGGCCACCTATCAGCCAGAGTCATTGATTGGCCACCTATCAGCCAGAGTCATTGATTGGCCACCTATCAGCCAGAGTCATTGATTGGCCACCTATCAGCCAGAGTCATTGATTGGCCACCTATCAGCCAGAGTCATTGATTGGCCACCTATCAGCCAGAGTCATTGGTTGGCCACCTATCAGCCAGAGTCATTGATTGGCCATTTATCAGCCAGACAACACCTATAGTAATAGAGGTGGACAATCTCTTACCCGTTTCTGTCATACTTTTTGAAGACTGGGAAAGCAGCCAAAGGGTCGTCCAGCTGTGGGAGACAGAGAGAGAGAGAGAGAGACAGAAACAGAGAGACACAGAGAGAGAGAGACACAGAGAGAGAGAGACACAGAGAGAGAGAGAGACAGAGAGAGACACAGAGAGAGAGAGACACAGAGAGAGAGAGAGACACAGAGAGAGAGAGACACAGAGAGAGAGAGAGACACAGAGAGAGAGAGACACAGAGAGAGAGACACAGAGAGAGACACAGAGAGAGAGACAGAGAGAGAGACAGAGAGAGAGACAGAGACAGAGAGAGAGACAGAGAGAGAGACAGAGAGAGAGACAGAGAGAGAGACAGAGAGAGAGACAGAGAGAGAGACAGAGAGAGAGACAGAGAGAGAGACAGAGAGAGAGACAGAGAGAGAGACAGAGAGAGAGAGACAGAGAGAGAGAGACAGAGAGAGAGACAGAGAGAGACAGAGAGAGACAGAGAGAGACAGAGAGAGAGACAGAGAGAGAGACAGAGACTTATGAGCTACAGTCAGATGCAGTCACACAATCAGGAAAAACTGGAGCTCTTTTTCAATTAATATCTTTCCTTGATTCCTCACACCTGTCCAAACCTCCCTTTCAAAATGCTTAAAAGAAGGTCGGGGGTGGGGTAGACGGTCAAGAGGGGAGGGAGAAGGTCAGGGGGAAGGGAGTGACCAAGGTAGAGGTAGAAAAATGCTTATCATCCAACGACAGGCCATGCCTTCCACCTGTCTACCCCGGTCAACAGCCCTGCACCCCCCACAGAAACGTGCCCAAGCCTCCCCCATTTCTCTTCCACCCAAATCCAAATAACTTATGTTCTGAACCCCTACAAATCAGCTGGGCTAGACAATCTGGACCCTCTCTTCCTAGAACTATCTGCCGAAATTGTTGCAACCCATATTTACTAGCCTGTTCAACCCCTCTTCCGTATCGTCTGAGATCCCCAAATATTGGAAAGCTGCCGCAGTCATCCCCCTCTTCAAAGGGGGAGACACTCTAGACCCAAACTGCTACAGTCCTATATCTAACCTGCCCTGCCCTTAAGGTCTTTGAAAGCCAAGTTAACAAACAGATTACCGACCATTTGAAATCCCACCGTACCTTCTCCACTATGCAATCTGGTTTCAGAGCTGGTCATGGGTGCATCTCAGCCACGCTCAAAGTCCTATACGATATCATAGCACAAATACCTAGGTGTCTGGTTAGACTGTAAACTCTCATTCCAGACCCACATTAAGCATCTCCAATCCAAAGTTAAATCTAGAAAAGCCTCCTTCATTCATGCTGTCAAACATGCCTTTCGTAAAACTGACTATCCTACCGATCCTTGACACTCTACTCAGCAAATTGAGTGTAGTCTATCACAGTGCCATCTGTTTTGTCACCAAAGCCCCATATACCACCCACCACTGCGACCTGTATGCTCTTGTTGGCTGGCCCTCGCTTCATATTCGTCACTAAACCCACTGGCTCCAGGTCATCTATAAGTCTTTAAAGCCCCGCCTTATCTCATCTCACTGGTCACCATAGCAGCACCCACCCGTAGCACACGCTCCAGCAGGTATATCTCACTGGTCACCATAGCAGCACCCACCCGTAGCACACGCTCCAGCAGGTATATCTCACTGGTCACCATAGCAGCACCCACCCGTAGCACGCACTCCAGCAGGTACATCCCAAAGCCAATTCCTCCTTTACTTCCAGTTCTCTGCTGCCAATGACTGGAACGAATTGCAAAAATCACTGAAGGTGGAGACTCATATCTCCCTCACTAACTTTAAGCACCAGCTGTCAGAGCAGCTAACTGATCGCTGCACACAGCCCATCTGTAAATAGCCCATCCAACTACCTCATCCCCATACTGTTATTTATTTATTGCTCCTTTGTACCCCAGTATCTCTACGTGCACATTCATCTTCTGCACATCTATCACTCCAGTATTTAATTGCTAAATTGTCATTATTTCACCACTATGTCCTATTCGTTGCTTTACCTCCCTTATCTTACCTCATTTGTACATACTGTATATAGATGTTTTTCCCCCTATTGTGTTATTGACTGTATGTTTGTTTATTCCATGTGTAACTCTGTTGTTGTTGTTGTTTGTGTCAAACTGCTTTTCTTTTATCTTGGCCAGGTCGCAGTTGTAAATGAGAACTTGTTCTCAACTGGCCGACCTGGTTAAATAAAGGTGAAAAAAAAAGAAAAGTAATAATTGAAAGACAAATTGAAAGTCAGTCAACTTATTGGTCCCCTACCCTCTGTCCCCTCACCTTATTGGTCCCCTACCCTCTGTCCCCTCACCTTATTGGTCACCTCACCTTATTGGTCCTTTACCCTCTGTCCCCTCACCTTATTGGCTGAGTCCACCTTGGCACACACTGCATCCATGGCTGCCCTCTCCGCCAGGCGAGCCTGCTTCTTCTCCTTCGCTTTGTTTGACTTCCTCTGGAGAGGGGGGAGAGAGGGATGGAGGGGGTGGAGAGAGAGATGGATGGAGGGGGGGAGAGAGAGAGATGGATGGAGGGGGGAGAGATGGATGGAGGGAGAGAGAGATGGATGAGGGAGAGAGAGATGGATGAGGGAGAGAGAGATGGATGAGGGAGAGAGAGAGATGGATGAGGGAGAGAGAGAGATGGATGGAGAGAGAGGATGGATGGAGAGAGAGGGATGGAGGGAGAGAGATGGATGGAGAGAGAGAGATGGATGGAGGGGAGAGAGATGGATGGAGGGGGAGAGAGATGGATGGAGGGGGAGAGAGAGATATGGAGGGGGAGAGAGAGATATGGAGGGGGAGAGAGAGATATGGAGGGGGAGAGATGGAGGGGAGAGAGAGATATGGAGGGGGAGAGAGAGATATGGAGGGGGAGAGAGAGAGATGGAGGGGGAGAGAGAGAGAGGAGGAGGGGAGAGAGAGAGAGAGAAGGAGGGGGAGAGAGAGAGAGATGGAGGGGGAGAGAGAGAGATGGAGGGGGAGAGAGAGAGAAGGAGGGGGGAGAGAGAGAGAGAGAAGGAGGGGGAGAGAGAGAGAGATGGAGGGGGGAGAGAGAGATGGAGGGGGGAGAGAGAGAGATGGAGGGGGGAGAGAGAGAGATGGAGGGGGGAGAGAGAGAGATGGAGGGGGAGAGAGAGAGATGGAGGGGGAGAGAGAGAGATGGAGGGGGAGAGAGAGATGGAGGGGGAGAGAGAGGGATGGAGGGGAGGGATGGAGGGGGAGAGAGGGGGATGGAGGGGGAGAGAGAGGGATGGAGGAGAGGATGGAGAGAGGGATGGAAGGGAGGATGGAGAGAGGGATGGAGGGGAGGATGGAGAGGAGGATAAATAGGAGGATGGAGAGAGGGATGGAGGGGGAGAGAGATGGGGGGGAGAGAGATGGGGGGAGAGAGAGAGATGGGAGGGAGAGAGAGAGATGGGAGGGAGAGAGAGAGAGATGGAGAGGAATTGGGGGGTGCATATCAGTTGGTCAATCTTCAAGCAGAAGTCGGCATATGTGTTTGAACATGACGAGTGAAGTCAGGGACTAGTACACCTGTGTACAACAACACCAATAGTGTTTCAAAGACAAAACAGGAACGCCGAATGCATGGTTTTAAATGACAGACGCACTCAGAGACTACAGTGCAATGCCTTATACCTTACATATCCCTAAAGAAGTAGACAATGAAGGACTGGTATGATAACAACAGTAACAAACACATGTATGGTCAGCATGTTGTAATGAGCGGATCTCCAGCTACAACGTTCACTCGTTTACAGGAAGCAATTCGGGAACACGTGCCTCGTTATTAGCTTCGGGGTGCGTTTCAGGAACTTAGTTTAATACCTTACTGGCAAACTAGCTAGCTAGTTATGCTATTGCTTCCCACCCCAGCTAAAAACATGCATTTGGGTTCAAAAAATAAATAAATCGAGCTCGTCATTATCAAAATATATTCTGAACAGGTGAGACAACTTCAGAGGTTAGTTAGCAGGGTGTAGGTTCAACATAACTATGGTAGTTATGATGAGAAACCTATAAAAAAATGGATTCCTAGCTAATTGAAGTGGCTAGCAAGCTAGGCTAGCGGTGGCACCAGAAATGAACACACACGGGACAACGTTGCACCAATGGGCCCCCCTCCCCCCTATAGCAACAACAACAAAAAAATCCAAATAAAACCGGTGCAATCGATAGTGGTTAAAACTAGCCACTGCAATCACAACGCGGGGTTATTTTTTGAGTTAGCTAGCGGACTGTGTAACTAGCTAGCTTTTGTATAGCCACTTGGGACTTTGTCCGCCGCCCCTTCAATTCCCTCCGTCCCTCTCTACGTCGCTCACCGGGGATCATCATTTATCCGATACAGTCTTTGTTTGATGCAAAAGCGTTCACATGTCTTTCTCACAAAACACAGACGGTCAAAACTCACCCCCATATCGCTGTTGTTGTTTTTTTTAAACGACCGCTGTGTCTTGCTGTTGCTAGCTAGCTAACTTAGTCGCTCAGTGAATGTGGTTTCTTGGGGTGGGGGGGGAGAAAAAAAGGGGGCAAGATTATGTAAAAATGGTATAGCGATTTAGCAAACGACCTAGCGCCACTGGATACAAAAGAATATGCTCACGATTGATTACACTAAAGTTGACTAAACGACCAAAAAAAAACAAAATAGTTTTTTTTTTCTCCGCCAGATTGGCGCCAAGAGAAAGGGGGTGAATTACGTGTCTTGGCCCAAGTCCCTCTTCCTCTCCTCCCTCCCTCACTCTTCCTCTTCCTCCTCCTCCGACCAACAGTAACGCTTTGGGGAAATGACGACACCGCGTCTTTAGGCATTTAGGATGTACACATGATTGTCAATTATTATTGTCTCTAAAATCTATAACTTGATTATCTTTGATCTTTTCCATTTGATTCATTAGGATTTGCTGCCTTGCTATGCTGTTGTTTTTAGGTCTCTCTTTGTGTAGTGTTGTGATGTGTGTTTTGTCCAATGTTTATATTGTACTTAAAAAAAAACAATCATCTCAGGCCCCGTACCCGCAGGAGGCCTTTTGCCTTTTGGTAGGCCATCATTGTAAATAAGAATTAGTTCTTAACTGATTTGCCTCGTTAAAAAAAGATTAAATACATTTTTAAAAATTAAAATGATATTATTATTATTTTAAACATTTTTTTGTTGTAGAAATATTAATAATGATTATAGTAATTATTTAAGAGGGGCTGAGGTAGGCAATATTTTTGGAGACAACAAATGGATTTCTGCTATTGAGGCATGGTTGTCCAAAGCCTGCTATGCTGGATCAACAGTGTCTCAGTTGGTATAGCATGGTGCTCGCAATGCCTGAGTTATGGATTTGACCAGTATAAAACTTACTATAAGTCGCTCTGGATGAGAGCCTCTGCTAAAATGTACATTTCTGATTTCATTTTTTGTTTCTCTTACACTTCACTTTCACGATGTCACCAACAGCAATGTGTAAGAGGATATCAAAATGTTTTTATTTACCTAGGCAAGTCAGTTAAGAACAAATTCTTATTTTCAATGACAGCCTAGGAACAATGCCTGTTCAGGGGCAGAACGACAGATTTGTACCTTGTCAGCTCGTGGGTTTGAACGTGCAACCTCCCGGTTACTAGTCCAACGCTCTAAAAAATAGGCTATATGTTCCCTCCATCAAGTGCAACACCATTCCTTATTGAGAATCTTTTGTTTAGGTAGTATATTATAAGCCATGATTCCACAAAGGAGCCACCCTTTGCCTTGATGACAGCTTTGCACATTCTTGGCATTCTCTCAACCAGCTTCACCTGGAATGATTTTCCAACAGTTTTGAAGGAGTTCCCACATATGCTGAGCATATAAAAAAATAATCCCACTAAGCGCAAACCAGATGAGATGGTGTATCGCTGCAGAATGCTGTGGTAGCCATCCAGATTAATCGTGCCTTGAATTTTAAATAAATCACTGACAGTGTCATCAGCAAAGCACCCCCACACCATCACACCTCCTCCTTCATGCTTCATGGTTGGAACCACACATGCAGAGATCATCAAAGACACAGCGATTGGAACCAGAAATCTCAAATTTGGACTCATCAGACCAAAGGACAGATTTCCAAGCAAGTTTCTTCATCTTATTGGTGTCCTTTAGTCGTGGTGTCTTTGCAGCAATTCAACCATGAAGGCCTGATTCACGCAGTCTCCTCTGAACAGTTAATGTTGAGATGTGTCTGTTACTTTAAACTCTGAAGCATTTATTTTGGCTGCAATCTGAGGTGCAGTTAACTCTAATGAACTTACCCTCTGCAGCAGAGGCAACTCTGGGTTTTCCTTTCATGTTGCGGTCCTCATGAGAGCCAGAATCATCATAGTGCTTGATGTTTTTTTGAGACTGTACCTGAAGAAACTTTCAAAGTGGTTGACATTTTCCAGATAGAAGAAAGGGAGAGCGTTTACAGGCTCAAAATGGCCAGAAACAAATAACTTTCTTCTGAAACACGTCAGTCTATTCTTGTTCTGAGAAATGAAGGCTATTCCAAGCGAGAAATTGCCAAGAAACGTAAGATCTCGTACATCTGAAGAATAACTTTTCATCTTTGATCTTGAGGTTGTGGTCTTCATTGAATCTACATTGCCACGTTTGGCCACAGGATGGCGGTATGGGACAAGATGCTACTCGGAAAAGTTCCACAAAATTACCATTGTAGAATGGATAATTACATCTAACTGAAATTGCGCCTTGCCATAGTCCATCATGCATTTTATCGTTATATTCTTTTTTTTATTTGTACACTTAAATACTGACTACAGAACATGAAACTGCTGCTGTTGAGTAGCTGGTTATGTTAATTTGCAAATCATTTGACAATGATGTGTGCGCCATTTCTTGGGTAGACCATTCTTTTCCAAGCCCTTTATGGAAGGCATCCCATCCATATGTTGAGTTTCATACAGGCCTATGTGCTGTCTATTTTCACAAACACACACACACACGCACGCACTCACTCACTCACGCACACAGATGGCCCCCTCAGTAAGCCCCGCCCACAACCCTTTGTCTTGGTGTAATCTGTCTCGCGACGGGGAGATGGCTTTTGGGAAGAGGGGCGCGGGGGGGGGGGGTCATGGAGTTTGGACTCGCAGCCCGCGACGGTTTCCGTTATGGCCTAAACTACTACTGTTTGGGTGTGGAGGAGTAACTAACGGCCTGTACAGAAACAGCGACTTAGCCTCTATCACACAGGAGATCTGTAAGGACTGGATAGGTATAAGCAATATGGAGGTGAATGTTCCTCCCAGCTTGTTGAAGTTACTACCATATTGCTTAAACCTATCCAATCCTTTCAGATCTTCATGAAGTTCCCAAGGACTAGGGGTTGTTATGCTACTAGACTTCTGGTCGTGCTTTCTCTCCCTTATTCTTTCTCTCTCTCTCTCTCTCTCTCTCTCTCTCTCTCCCTCTCTCTCTCTCTCTCCCTCATTATTTATCTCTCTCTCTCTCCTTTATTCTCTCTCTCCCTTATTCTCTCTCTCCCTCTCTCTGCCTCATTATTTCTCTCTCTCTCTACTGTCTTCCTTGCATTCCTTCCATTACATCTACATTTTCTCCATCTAATGTGAACAACATTGGTTTGCTTTTGTCTTAAAAAATATGAATGAATCATTTGTCATAGGCTGAATACAAAGACCATGAAGACGTAGCCAGTGCTGGTATCTGCAACCAGATAATGCCTTCCTCTTCTCTCTCTCTCTCTCACACGCACACACACGCACACACACACACACACACACACACACACACACACACACACACACACACACACACACACACACACACACACACACACACACACACACACACACACACACACACACACACACACACACACACACACACACACACACACACACACACACACACACACACACAGACAGTGTCATGTCAGTCTTATTTGTCCTAATTTCACCAGCTGATAGACCTGTGTATACGAGAGTTCTCTGGTGTGTGTGTGTTCAGACAGAGCGAGCTGGTTAGGAGGAAAATTATATATCTGCTACAGCAGGCCTCACAGGATGAACACAGACAGACAGACAGACAGACAGACAGACAGACAGACAGACAGACAGACAGGGCTAACAAACAGAGAGAGAGCTCTAGAGAGAGGGCGGGAGGGGAGGGAGAGGAAAATAGAAGAAAGAGAGGGTGGGGGGGAAGAGTGAGAGGGAGGGGGAAGAGAGAGGGAGTGCAGAGGAGAGAGAGGGAGGGGGAAGAGAGAGGGAGTGCAGAGGAGAGGGAGGGGAGGAGAGAGAGGCAGTGTGGGGGACAGGAAGGGAAGAGAGGAGAAATGGAGGGGGTGCAGAGTAGAGGGAGGAGAGACGAGGAGAGGAAGAGCAAGAGAGAGAGGAAGGGGAATGAGTAGATCACTGTAGAGGAGGTTATGGAGGGGGAGGAGGTGGGGGAAGGGGAGGGGGAGGTGATGGAGGGGGTGGGGAGGAGGAGGGGGAGAGGAGGAGGGGTGATTGAGGGGGAGGGGAGGAGAGGAGGAGGGGGAGGAGAGGGAGGTCGAAGGACTGTAGAGAGGAAAACAGAGTGAACGGAGAGAGAGAGTGAGAGAGGAAGTCATAGCCTACACATACAGTCGGTGAGTGTTGGAAAATGAAACGAGGGGGAAAGAGAGATAGAGAGACCAGGTGAGAGAGAGAGAGAACAGGGGGGAGAGAGAGAGAGAACAGGGGGAGAGAGAGAGAAGAGTGGGGGAGAGAGAGAGAGAACAGGGGAGAGCTAGAGAACAGGGGGGAGAGAGAGAGAGAGAACAGGGGAGAGAGAGAGAGAACAGGGGGAGAGAGAGAGAACAGGGGGGAGAGAGAGAGAGAACAGGGGAGAGCTAGAGAACAGGGGGGAGAGAGAGAGAGAACAGGGGAGAGAGAGAGAACAGGGGGGAGAGAGAGAGAACTGGGGGGAGAGAGAGAACAGGGGGGAGAGAGAGAGAACAGGGGGGAGAGAGAGAGAACAGGGGGAGAGAGAGATCTAAGGAGAGGAGATAGAGAAGGAGGGAGAGAGGAAAGCTTGACGGGGGAGGAGAAAGAGAGAACAGATACAGTGGGTGAGTTTTGGAGCGAGGAGAGAAAGAGGAGGGCGGACAGGACATAGAGAGGAGAAGAGCACAGGGAAGGAGGGGGAGGGGACAGAAGAACACATGCATAGTGGGTGAGTGGAGGAAGTAGAGAGGGAAGGAGAGGAAAGAGGAGCGTTAAAAATGGATAGAGGAGAAGAGAGAGGAGTGAGTCAGGAGCGAGAAAAGAGAGTGAGGAGGTAGAGAGGAGGGGATGAGATAACGGGAAGGAGGAGATATGGAAAGAAGGAAGGAAGGATAGGAATGAGAAAGAACAAGGCAGAGAGGAATGAGAGAATGGAGAGAGAAGAAACGACAAAACAGACAGAGTGAGAACATAGAGGCTGGAGCAGAGAAGAGAGGGGGAGGGAGAAAGAGGAGAGACAGAGAGAGGATGTGCCACAAGTGTTGCTGTATGACAGAGCATGGCCTGCATGTTTGCTTGTGAAACAGACATGCAGACAGAATAGCAATGGATTAAGACATGTCCATCAGTGTGTGTGGGTGTGTGTCAAATTTGAAATCCATCGTTTTCCACATTGTGTACACACACACACACGCACGCACGCACGCACACACACACACACACACACACACACGGCCCCCCTTTTCCTATCCATGCATACATCGTTTAGAGCAGCAAGTCTGCCCGAGCGCAGCACAGAGATGCACAGCTGACGAATCACTCCGCGCAAGTAGTTCCCAATTTACGTGATTGTACGATAGCAGGTACACTTGATTTTTGTTGTTGTAAACATTTCAATTTCAGACATCTACTATTCCAGTATACAATGTAGGGTTGGATTAAACCCAGCACTGTATTTGTGGGCCAACATTTTTAAGAAAATGATGATCTGTCTCTACATCAACGATTGATTGAGACGTAAATGCATCTAAATTGGACCAAATAACACATTCGAGGCAACAGCAAGCATGTGTATTTGCCCCACAACAAGCCATCTTTTGTATGTCTGTCCAACTTGCACAAGGGACTACTTTTCTGCTATTGAAGTTAGTTAGGGAGAGGCGAGGAGCAATCCAACGGTTGCGGATGTACACCTCTCCCCTCCGAGGCCTGGTTAGGTTCTCCCGGCACACTCTCCGCTTCTCTACGTGCAAGCTGTTTTATTGAATACGCGAAGACCCACGTTGGCATCAAATGAATGAAAATTAAGCCGTTTTGAAGGTGAAGTTTATTTTTATTTCTATTTTCCTAGTTAAGCGGCCTATTAGCTGCGTAGAAAGCCGTAGCTAAGTTTTGAATGAGAGAAAAACGCCCGAGGACCACAAGATAAGCAGGTGAGCTACTGAATTGAACTGCTATCCCGACTTGTACAACGAATCCAAAACGTCCACAACGCCAACTAGTAGCGACCAACAACTGGAATAGTACTAGCTACCCCCCCCCCCCCCCCCCACACACACACACACACACCCCTACCCCCCCACCGACGTTAGCCTGGCGATAACAAAAGGATTGAAAGTTGAAAGATATATTATCAACGGAGGGCAGAGGAAAGGAGGAGAGAACGGAGGTGGGACAAGATTTCATTATTTATTAAATGTTTTTTTTTTTTTTAAGCCGGTTCTATGGGAACACACGTTGTTGTATTCTTGTCACTTGTCTAATTTGGATGTGGTTTTGAGCGAGAGTCGAGGAAGAGTGAGAATATGAGAGATTGTGACAAAGATCCCCCCCCCCCTTTGGAGAATACGAGAAAAAAAATAGATTTAGTAATTTGTGAGTTGAAGTGATACTTAACCCCAAATAATATCTGTATAATTGATTAATAAGGATTGTAAACTGGCTTTCTAGAAGCAACATCATGGTAATAGTTACCAGGATGGGATTCCAATGCTAGACTTTTCTGGAAACAGCTAATGGTTGATATTAATGTGTTTTTGGTCCAGTACAACTCACACTAGTGAGTGTCCCAAATGAATTACTTTCCAATAGCTGTTATTATTTAATATTAGGGAAAATAGCTTAGTAACTAGTCAGCCAGTTTCTTGCTAATATTTTACACTGTCTAAAAGTTAAGGCAAGATTGCTAAAGGTTTATATTGCAACTAATGTAGATGCTAGCTACTACCCTGTAGAAATGTGTTGGCTGGTCTATGTAATCAATCAATCGAGTTGCAACAAAAAAAGTGAAAGGGGCGGGCTTTGGCGACCGGTGGGACAGTAATGATATCGATAAATAACTTTGATATTTGTTCATAGTTTATCTGTTGCCATGAAATGAACTTTTTTTGTTTGTTGTTGCCTTGATTAGTCTACAGTCCTACCTAAAAGTGTGAGTTTAATGTTACACACAGACTGGCACCGTTTGTGTGGCTTGGACCAGCATTAGGCAACTAGACAAAGGCCAACAGCATTGTGAATGAGGCCGAATACTATACTACTGCAATATCTTCTTTGAGTGGTTTTTAATCATAATTACAGTAAATTATTTTCTTAAATTAGGCTTGTAAAGGTTATCATCACAAAAAACAACAACATACGTACTAACATTGAAGTGTTGTGTTTTGCCGTGATGTTACAGTTAAGTGAACTTTGTGATGATGCATACATTGTGTGGAACTCGACTCTTGTTGACAGACCCATTTTTTCCGACAAAATGTACCAAAGAAATGTACAGCTATTGAATGTACAACTGTTCTATTCATTTGCTAACTGTATGTAGAGTTCGTTTCACGTCTCTTGTGGTCGGTATAACGACAAAAGTCGGTTTAACGGGAACATTTGAAACCGGAAGATGTCTTGTCCCGAGGTGACCGTCTAGTCTTTTGTGTCACAGCACGAACGTTAGCGCGCGCCTCCCCCCAAGACAGAACTTACTTCACATCACACACACATCGTTTGGCATGGGCTGTGTGTGTGTGGTGTGTTTTGATGTTTCCCCACTTGATAGTTGAACATGTGACTCTTCGTTGTGTAGCCAGATACTGGATTAACTGTGTTATTTTTCTGTTGTGAACTCTAAATTGCTTTTGTTTGAGTGTGTGTATTGGCAACCTGGTCTCAGAGAATTTAGTATTATTCTGTACGTAATCTCCGAGATGTTCCATTTAGTGTGACGTTTTTGTATGATTACATAAAAGATGGTTACTTAAGGCATAAGCATTGCTAACTACTTATTGCAAATTTGTAACATATGTTACGTTTTGAGAATTCGTAATATATATATATATATGTGTAATTGTAATTTGTAACATATGAAAAGGAGTGATGGACGTCCACAAATTGATACATATCGTGCTAAATGGAGTGTCTCGGATTTACGTACAGAATAATATGAAATGTTCTGAGACCAGGTTGGTATGTGTGTGTATTTTTGCTGTTATGACGAGTTGGGGTTGATAACCAGACAGTAAGAGGCTGATGAGAATGAGACGGTAGTGAGCACGGTTACATTGCACACAATAATGTGATTGATTGTGAATAGTCTGATTTTTAAATATAATCATTTGTTTAAAAACGTTTAAATGCTTTGCAAGAACAACAATTTCTCTAATAATCCTGTTGACATGGACACATCTGAAATCAGGCTGCCTGATGGGAATTATGATAAATGCAGAAAATCACCAATCAAAATCAACGCTCTACCACACTGACCACGTTATTTTTGGGAAGAACATTTTATCCTGAGTTCGGACAGATAAAGTTTGTATGTGAAAACTATTTCAAACTAAGATACTTTCAGTTATTCCCGAACTCACTTCACTTGCACTAAAGAGAGAGAGAGAGTCTTGAACTGCTGCTGTTCGCACATGTACAGATCAAATACACAGCGCCGGAGCTCTGCTTCAAAAAAGGTGTTTACATGTCCTCATCATCTTTGCTCACATCGTATATAGACTTGTTTATACTGTATTATTGACTGTATGTTTGTTTTGCTCCATGTGTAACTCTGTGTCGTTGTATGTGTCGATCTGCTTTGCTTTATCTTGGCCAGGTCACAGTTGTAAATGAGAACTTGTTCTCAACTTGCCTACCTGGTTAAATAAAGGTGAAATAAAAAAAACTTTTTTTTTTGAAAGATTGCTCTTAAACTTGTTTTAACCAGAGTATTCTTACATAAATGATGATCTACCGCTGTTTTAAGGAGAGTGAAGTTTTCACATGACTGATGTCGTACTCAGCCTACTGCCATAATCAATTTAATATTGAATTATTAGTGTGCATGTACGTGTGCTTAGTGGAAAACAGATTGTTAATCTCTGCTATACTGAGGGCTTTGGAAGTTTGGTATTTTGTTGCTGGGTTGAGTTAATGTGTGTGCTGATTGGTGTAGATTATGTGTAGGCCTATGCTTTATCTCTGTGTGTGTGTGTGTGTGTTGCAGTATGCCCTCAGTGATGGAGCGGTCGGGGAGCGGCGTTCTGTCGAGGAGCAGGGCTAAAACGAATGGAAACAACCAACACTCGGAGGAGGACAGCAGCGATGAGGAGCACGCTCACGGTACACACACACACACACACACACACACACACACAGGTCAGATTCAGGTAAAAGGGCAGAAAATAACATGGTATAAAGTTTATTTTGATTGGTGATTTTCTGCATTTATCATAATTCCCATCAGGCAGCCTGATTTCAGATGTGTCCATGTCAACAGGATTATTAGAGAAATTGTTCTTTCAGAGCATTTTATTATATTCATCTTAACTATCCACAATAAATCTCATTATTGTGTGCTTGTAATCGTGCTCACTACTCTCTCGCCATTTTCTTACCGTCGTCACACCTACTCAGTTAATGACAGGAAAACACACGCTCAAACAAAAGCACAGAAGAGTTCACAACAGACAAAAGACACAGTCCCTCTCCATTTCGTTCTGTTTGCTTCCATTTAAAGAACGACTTTAGCACAACTTTAGCGTGAACACTGAGGCTGTACCCTTATTAAGTTCTGGGTTTAACAGTGGCCGTGTAGGTTACCGAGGATATTTGATCATAATGTAGGCCTAACAGCGTGGTCTTTATTTTATTGAAGCTTTTATTTAACTCTGCGAGTCAGTTAAGAACAAATTCTTTATTTACAACGACGTCCTACCGACGGCCAAACCCGGACGACGCTGGGCCAATTGTGCGCCGCCCTGTGGGACGTCCAACCACGACCGGTTGTGATACAGCCTGGAATCGAACACAATGGAGAAAATGCATCCCATAACATGTTAACATGGAAACAGCTGTTCTATCATTCATTGTTCAATGAAGGCCTACATTCCATAACATGCAGGGCTTGACATGAACCTGTTTATCCACTTGTCCTTCTGACAAGGTGGTGACTGAAAATGTTGTTTGATACTCGATACCACTTTACAAAATAAAATTCATTATTAATCCCATACCATTATTACAGAGAATGTGATAAATTACCTATTGGCTACTTTGGCTTGAGTAAGCTATCTCAAAATACAACACTGCCCCTTTAAGACAAAAAAAGCTGGCTTTTGAAATATGTCTAGAAATGTATACATTTTGTGCTCTTGTAGGAGTCAATCACTCCCCTATTGCTGACTACAAATGATCTATAACTGGGCTAATAACTCACTAACTAGCAAAGGATATGAACAAAATGTGCACACATGGCTACATGCAGCCCTCACTATGATCTCAAAACAAGCGCATCTACTTACGACCGCTCATGCTGTAAACACAGTCCAGTTCAAAGTGCCTGGCACAGATCCATATATGGTAATTGTCTATATGCGTATATGGGCCTACTGCAGCTCTGATTGGTTATGGTGCACGAGTCTGTGCTGAGTAGTGCATGTCTATACAATAGAATCCTACAACAAAATATTTTTAAGTTTTTTTTCTCCCCCACCCCCCCAGGTATGTTGCATTGAAAGTGGCTAATATTGTGTTCAATCGATCACAATTGCCACAGTAAAGGGAAACGTTGATGGTGTTAACAGGGAAAAACTCTAGAACAGTGGTCACCAATCTTCTTTTTCTGAGTCAATATCAGTTTGAGTCAAAATGCTGAGATCTACCGCTCAGATGTTTTTATTTTAATAGCATGACTTTTAAAAAAAACCCGGAAGGAAGCTATAGGCCCAATACAGTATCGCTGCATATTGGCTTTGCTTGAATTGCCTTGCCAATGCATTGTTGTTTGTGCCTTTTCTTAAAATTTATATTTCTACATTTGAGGTAGGCTATATGATCATACCGGTAATAGATCCGTTGTTGTATTACTTGTGAAACACAGCTAAGTATCCATACATTTTTAAATCATGTGCCTTTTTTATTTTACTGGGCTGATGGTGCCTGCATCTGAGGGTCAGTCTCAGCAGAGGGAGAGAGCAGCAGACTGAGGGTCGGTCTCAGCGGAGGGAGAGAGCAGCAGACTGAGGGTCAGTCTCAGCGGGGGAGAGAGCAGCAGACTGAGGGTCAGTCTCAGCGGAGGGAGAGAGCAGCAGACTGAGGGTCAGTCTCAGCAGAGGGAGAGAGCAGCAGACTGAGGGTCAGTCTCAGCGGGGGGAGAGAGCAGCAGACTGAGGGTCAGTCTCAGCGGAGGGAGAGAGCAGACTGAGGGTCAGTCTCAGCGGAGGGAGAGAGCAGCAGACTGAGGGTCAGTCTCAGTGGAGGGAGAGAGCAGCAGACTGAGGGTCAGTCTCAGCGGGGGGAGAGAGCAGCAGACTGAGGGTCAGTCTCAGCGGGGGGAGAGAGCAGCAGACTGAGGGTCAGTCTCAGCGGAGGGAGAGAGCAGCAGACTGAGGGTCAGTCTCAGCGGAGGAGAGAGCAGCAGACTGAGGGTCAGTCTCAGCAGAGGGAGAGAGCACCAGACTGAGGGTCAGTCTCAGCGGGGGAGAGAAGCAGACTGAGGGTCAGTCTCAGCGGGGGAAGAAAGCAGACTGAGGGTCAGTCTCAGCGGAGGTAGAGAGCAGCAGACTGAGGGTCAGTCTCAGCGGGGGGGAGAGAGCAGCAGACTGAGGGTCAGTCTCAGCGGGGGAGAGAGCAGCAGACTGAGGGTCAGTCTCAGCAGAGGGAGAGAGCAGCAGACTGATGGTCAGTCTCAGCGGGGGAGAGAGCAGCAGACTGAGGGTCAGTCTCAGCAGAGGAGAGAGCAGCAGACTGAGGGTCAGTCTCAGCGGGGGAGAGTCCAGCAGTCTGAGGGTCAGTCTCAGCAGAGGGAGAGAGCAGCAGACTGAGGGTCAGTCTCAGCAGAGGAGAGAGCAGCAGACTGAGGGTCAGTCTCAGCAGAGGGAGAGAGCAGCAGACTGAGGTCAGTCTCAGCGGGGGAGAAAGCAGTCTGAGGGTCAGTCTCAGCGGGGGGAGAGAGCAGCAGTCTGAGGGTCAGTCTCAGCAGAGGGAGAGAGCAGCAGACTGAGGGTCAGTCTCAGCAGAGGGAGAGAGCAGCAGACTGAGGGTCAGTCTCAGCGGGGGGAGAGAGCAGCAGTCTGAGGGTCAGTCTCAGCAGAGGGAGAGAGCAGCAGACTGAGGGTCAGTCTCAGTGTAGGGTGAGAGCAGCAGACTGAGGGTCAGTCTCAGTGTAGGGTGAGAGCAGCAGACTGAGGGTCAGTCTCAGCGGAGGGAGAGAGCAGCAGACTGAGGGTCAGTCTCAGTGTAGGGTGAGAGCAGCAGACTGAGGGTCAGTCTCAGCAGAGGGAGAGAGCAGCAGTCTGAGGGTCAGTCTCAGCGGGGGGAGAGAGCAGCAGACTGAGGGTCAGTCTCAGCGGAGGGAGAGAGCAGCAGACTGAGTCCGTCTCTCAACATCCTGCCGCTCTCTCTTTCCTCCACTGAAACTGACCAAAAATGGACACCGTCTTCCAGCTGATGGCAAAACTCGAGTCACACCACATTGTTTCCGCCTCATGTAAACATTCATTCAAACACTCCTGAGAAAGTGAAATCAATCAATCAAATATATTTATAAAGTCCTTGTTACATAAGCTGATATATCAAAGTGCTATACAGAAAACAGCCTAAAACACCAAACAGCAAGCAATGCAGGTGAAGAAGCACAGTGGCTAGGAAAAACTCCCTAGAAACTCCAGAACCGAGAGAGGAACCAGGCTATGTGGGGTGGCCAGTCCTCTTCTGGCTGTGCCGGGTGGAGATTATAACAGAACATGGCCAAGATGTTCAAATGTTCATAAATGACCAGCAGGGTCAAATAATAATCACAGTGCTTGTAGAGGGTGCAACAGGTCAGCACCTCAGGAGTAAATGTCAGTTGGCTTTTCATAGCCGAGCATTCAGAGTTAAGAGACAGCAGGTGTGGTAGAGAGTCAAAAACAGCAGGTCCTTGATATTAAAAAAGACCCAATTCACTAACAACAACAACAACAACGTCTATAGAACAACAACAACAACAAGAACAACAACGTCTATAGAACAACAAGAACAACAACGTCTATAGAACAACAAGAACAACAACGTCTATAGAACAACAACAACGTCTATAGAACAACAACAACGTCTATAGAACAACAACAACGTCTATAGAACAACAACAACGTCTATAGAACAACAACAATGTCTATAGAACAACAACAACAACGTCTATAGAACAACAACAACAACAACGTCTATAGAACAACAACGTCTATACAACAACAACAACAACGTCTATACAACAACAACAACAACAACGTCTATACAACAACAACGTCTATAGATACACTTTCCTACTCATTCATTACTGCTGCACTGCTTGTTCTGGCGCTGAGTGGAAATAGGAAGAACGTGCGTTTTATGGGTTATAAAAGTGTTGAATACAAAGTGTTGACAGGACTGAGTAAGAACTTTAAACATCAAGTCACTCATAAAAACAGCAGCTCTTTGTTGTATTCGTTGACAGTCTCTCTAGTCGTGGGTTTAAACAGCAGCTCTTTGCTGTATTCGTTGACAGTCTCTCTCTAGTCGTGGTTTTAAACGTTTTGCAATCTCACAGTAGCTTTCTTTTATATACACTCTCTCTCTGGGTTTATCGCTAATACTCTCTCTCTCTGGGGTTATCGCTAATACTCTCTCTCTGGGCTTATCGCTAATACTCTCTCTGGGCTTATCGCTAATACTCTCTCTCTGGGTTTATCGCTAATACTCTCTCTCTGGGTTTATCGCTAATACTCTCTCTCTCTGGGTTTATCGCTAATCCTCTCTCTCTCTGGGCTTATCGCTAATCCTCTCTCTCTCCGGGCTTATCGCTAATCCTCTCTCTCCCGGGCTTATCGCTAATCCTCTCTCTCTCCGGGCTTATCGCTAATCCTCTCTCTCTCCGGGCTTATCGCTAATCCTCTCTCTCTCCGGGCTTATCGCTAATCCTCTCTCTCTCCGGGCTTATCGCTAATCCTCTCTCTCTCCGGGCTTATCGCTAATCCTCTCTCTCTCCGGGCTTATCGCTAATCCTCTCTCTCTCCGGGCTTATCGCTAATCCTCTCTCTCCGGGCTTATCGCTAATCCTCTCTCTCTCCGGGCTTATCGCTGACTCTCTCTCTCCGGGCTTATCGCTGACTCTCTCTCTCCGGGGTTATCGCTAACTCTCTCTCTCTCTGAGCTTATCGCTAACTCTCTCTCTGAGCTTATCGCTAACTCTCTCTCTGAGCTTATCGCTAACTCTCTCTCTGAGCTTATCGCTAACTCTCTCTCTCTGAGCTTATCGCTAACTCTCTCTCTCTCTCTCTGGGCTTATCGCTAACTCTCTCTCTCTCTGGGCTTATCACTATCTCTCTCTCTCTCTCTCTGGGTTTATCGCTATCTCGGTCTCTCTCTCTCTGGGCTTATCGCTATCTCTCTCTCTCTGGGCTTATCACTATCTCTCTCTCTCTCTCTCTCTCTCTCTGGGCTTATTGCTATCTCTCTCTCTCTCTCTGGGCTTATCGCTATCTCTCTCTCTCTCTCTCTCTCTCTGGGCTTATCGCTAACACTCTCTCTCTCTCTGAGCTTATTGCCAACTCTCTCTGGGCTTATTGCTAGTTCTCTCTCAGCTGATGTCTCTCTCTTCCTCTGCGGTGTCTTCCTCTAATCATCCCTCTTTTCTCTCTCTCCACAGACAGTATGATTCGAGTGGGAGGAGACTACCAGGCACAGATACCCGAGTTAAACCCAGGTACCAGAGAGGGAAGAGGGGGATTTGATTATTTGGCTGTGTATGTGACAGATGGAGTGTGTGAAAATAAGGAATGTATGACTGACGTGTGTGTGTGTGTGTGTGCACAGACACTCCAAGCCGCTACAATGAGAAGGAGCAGAGGAGTATGCTGGTGTGGTGCCCCAACAGTCTCATCTCTGACGCCATGTGTAAACACACACACTATACTATTAGCTGACAGTTTAAATTCTCTGCTGTCTCTCTCTCTGCTCTCCCTATCAATTCAATTTAAGGGCTTTTTTTTGGCATGGGAAACACATGTTAACATTGCCAAAGCAAGTGATGTAGATAATAAACAAAAGTGAAAAACAACTCTCTCTCGCTCTGCTCTCTCTCTGGCTCTCTGTCGCTCTCTCTGCTCTCTCCCTCTGCTCTCACTCTCTCTCTGCTCTCTGCTCACTCTCTGCTCTCTCTCACCCCCCAGTGGATGAGTATATTCTGATGGCTAAAGAGAAGCATGGCTACAACATGGAACAGGTACAGTCAATCAATCTAACTTTATACAAACAGTAAATATACTCTACAAATATAAACAAAACTTTTCAAAGATTTTACTGAGTTCACAGTTCACTAGGAAATCAGTAAATAAACAATAATTAGGTGCTAATCTATGAATTTCACATGACTGGGAATACAGATATGCATCTGTTGGTCACAGATAGGGGTGTGGATCAGAAAACCAGTCAGTATCTGGTGTCACCACCATTAGCCTCATACATCGCTACACATCTCCTTCGCATAGAGTTAATCAGGATGTTGATTGTGGCCTGTGGAATGTTGTCCCAACTCCTCTCCAATGGCTGTGTGAAGTTGCTGGATATTGGCGGGAACTGGAACACGCTGTTGATCCAGAGCATTCCAAACATGCTTAATGGGTGACATGTCCGGGGAGTTTCCAGGCCATGGAAGAACTGGGACATTTTCAGCATCCAGGAATTGTGTCCAGATCCTTGCGATATGGGGTTATGTATTATCCTGCTGAAACATGAGGTGATGGCGGCCGATAGAAACTGGCAAAGATAAAAAAGCAATTGTGTTCGTTGTCCGTAGCTTATACCATAACTCCACCGCCACCATGGGGCACTCTGTTCACAATGAGGCCATCAGCAAACCGCTTGGCCGCACGACGCCATACAAATTCTATGATTGGACGCACTGCCAAATTCTCTAAAACGACAGAGGCAGCTTATGGTAGAGAAATTAACATTCAATTCTCTGGCAACACCTCTGGTGGACAATCCTGGAGTCAGCAAACAAATTTCAAAATGTTCCTTTTATTGTCCCCCAGCACAAGGTGCACCTGTGTAATGATTGTGCTGTTTTAATCAGCTTCTTGATATGCTACACCTGTCAGGTGGATGGATTATTTTGGCAAAGTAGAAATGCTAACTAACAAGGATGTAAACAAATTTGTTCACAATTTTGAGTGAAATAAGCATTTTGTGCATATGGACATTTCTGGGATCTTTTAATTTTAGCTCAAACATGGGACCAACACTTTCCATGTTGCGTTTATATTTCTGTTCTGTGTAGTTATCTCAGAGCTCTGGTTCAAAATAATGCACCATATAGTGAATAGGGTATTCATCCTCCAGTCTGTCCCCTTCCCCTGTGTCTAAATGTCACTGCTCTCTCTCTCTCTGTCTGTCCAGGCCCTGTCTCTAAATGTCACTGCTCTCTCTGTCTGTCCAGGCCCTGTCTCTAAATGTCACTGCTCTCTCTGTCTGTCCAGGCCCTGTGTCTAAATGTCACTGCTCTCTCTCTGTCTGTCCAGGCCCTGTCTCTAAATGTCACTGCTCTCTCTGTCTGTCCAGGCCCTGTGTCTAAATGTCACTGCTCTCTCTGTCTGTCCAGGCCCTGTGTCTAAATGTCACTGCTCTCTCTGTCTGTCTGTCCAGGTCCTGTCTCTAAATGTCACTGCTCTCTCTGTCTGTCCAGGCCCTGTGTCTAAATGTCACTGCTCTCTCTGTCTGTCCAGGCCCTGTGTCTAAATGTCACTGCTCTCTCTGTCTGTCCAGGCCCTGTGTCTAAATGTCACTGCTCTCTCTGTCTGTCTGTCCAGGTCCTGTCTCTAAATGTCACTGCTCTCTCTGTCTGTCCAGGCCCTGTGTCTAAATGTCACTGCTCTCTCTGTCTGTCTGTCCAGGCCCTGTCTCTAAATGTCACTGCTCTCTCTCTCTGTCTGTCCAGGCCCTGTGTCTAAATGTCACTGCTCTCTCTGTCTGTCCAGGCCCTGTCTCTAAATGTCACTGCTCTCTCTGTCTGTCCAGGCCCTGGGGATGTTGCTGTGGCATAAACATGATGTGGAGTGTTCCCTTGCTGACCTGGCTAACTTCACTCCCTTTCCCGAGGAGTGGACCGTAGAGGACAAGGTCCTGTTTGAACAGGCCTTCAGCTTCCATGGCAAGAGCTTCCATCGTATACAACAGATGGTGAGGAGACTTACCGGGGAGCGACACTGGAGCGCTGTGAACACTGTTTAACCCTGGAGCGCTGTGAACACTGTTTATACTGGAGCGTTGTGAAAACACTGTTTAACCTGTTTACACTGTAGCGTTGTGAAAACACTGTTTAACCCATTAGCGTTGTGAACACTGTTTAACCTGGAGCGTTGTGAAAACACTGTTTAACCTGTTTACACTGTAGCGTTGTGAAAACACTGTTTAACACTGGAGCGTTGTGAAAACACTGTTTAACCCTGTAGCGCTGTGAAAACACTATTTAACCCTGTTTACACTGGAGCGTTGTGAAAACACTGTTTAACCCTGGAGCGTTGTGAAAACACTGTTTAACCTGTTTAACCCTGTGTGTGTGTGTGTGTGTGTGTGTTGTGTGTGTGTGTGTGTGTGTGTGTGTGTGTGTCCCCTCTCTCTCTCTCTCTCTGTAGCTGCCTGATAAGCTGGTCTCAGGCCTGGTCCGGTACTACTACAGCTGGAAGAAGACCAGGACCAGAACCAGTGTTATGGACCGACAGGCTAGAAGACTGGTCAGAAAGACAGACAAGGAGGATGGGTGAGGAGAGGGGGTGAGGGGGAAGGAATGGAGGGGGTGAGGAGGAGAGGGGGAAGGAATGGAGGGGGTGAGGAGGAGAGGGGGAAGGAATGGAGGGGGTGAGGAGGAGAGGGGGAAGGAATGGAGGGGGTGAGGAGGAGAGGGGGTGAGGAAGAGAGGGGGTGGAATGGAGGGGTGAGGAGGAGAGGGGGTGGAATGGAGGGGGTGAGGAGGAGAGGGGGAAGGAATGGAGGGGGTGAGGAGGAGAGGGGGAAGGAATGGAGGGGGTGAGGAGGAGGAGGGGGTGAGGAGGAGAGGGGTAAGGAGGAGAGGGGTAAGGAGGAGAGGGGGTGGAATGGAGGGGGTAAGGAGGAGAGGGGTAAGGAGGAGAGGGGTAAGGAGGAGGGGGTGGAATGGAGGGGGAAGGAGGAGAGGGGGTGTGGAATGGAGGGGGAGGAGGAGAGGGGGTAAGGAATGGAGGAGAGGGGGTAAGGAATGGAGGAGAGGGGGTAGGAATGGAGGAGAGGGGGTAAGGAATGGAGGGGGGTGAGGAGGAGAGGGGGAAGGAATGGAGGGGGTGAGGGGGAAGGAATGGAGGGGGGTGAGGAGGAGAGGTGGAAGGAATGGAGGTGGAAGGAATGGAGGGGGGTGAGGTGGAAGGAATGGAGGGGGATGAGGGGGAAGGAATGGAGGGGGGTGAGGGGGAAGGAATGGAGGGGGGTGAGGGGGAAGGAATGGAGGGGGGTGAGGAGGAGAGGGGGAAGGAATGGAGGGGGGGAAGGGGTGGACAGGAGGGAGACATGGGGAGGGGAGAGACTAGAGGACACAAACTAATATATACCTCGACCTAAACATCAGCGCCACAGGTAACTTCCACTAAGTTGTGAACAAGCAAGAAACAAGAAGGGCCTTCTATGCCATTTAAAAGGAACACAATTCGACGCACACAAGGGCTCCCGAGTGGCGCAGAGGTCTAAGGCACTGCATCTCAGTGCTAGAGGCGTCACTACAGACCCTGGTTCGATTCCAGGCTGTATCACAACCTGCCATCATCGGGAGTTCAATAGGGCAGCGTTTGGCCGTCATTGACTAGTTAAATAAACAAGGTGCGGTGCGACACAAACAACAACAGTTACACATGGAATAAACAAATGTACAGTCAATAACACAATAGAAAATTCTATATACAGTGTGTGCAAATGGAGTAAGGAGGTAAGGCAATCAATAGGCCAATAGTGGCGAAGTAATTACAATTAACACTGGAGTGATAGATGTGCAAATGAGGATGTGCAAGTGGAAATACTGGTGTGCAAAAGAGCAGAAAAAACAAAACAAAAATGGGGATGAGGTAGTTATTTACAGATGGGCTATTTACAGATGGACTATTTACAGCTGCAGCGATCAGTTAGCTGCTCTGACAGCTGGTGCTTAAAGTTAGTGAGGGAGATATAAGTCTCCACCTTCAGTGATTTTTGCAATTCGTTCCAGTCATTGGCAGCAGAGAACTGGAAGGAAAGGCGGCCAAAGGAGGAATTGGCTTTGGGGATGACCAGTGAAATATACCTGCTGGAGCGCGTGCTCCACCCTGCTATTTGTGGCAGGGAGGGGGGGGGGGTTAGAGTGAGATTTGAAAGGGATAAAGATTGAAAGTAAGAATGTACTAAATGAATCACTTATTCATCCCCCTTCTCTTCCTCCCCATCCCTCCCTTCCTCAGTAATGATGAGATAGAGGGAGACCCGGGCAGCGACAGCGACTTTGAGATCGACGCCAAGAAAGAGGTGAGAATGAATGAAGAATGAAGTGTTACTCTTCTCCTGAGTGGCACCGTGGGCTAAGGCACTGCATGTCAGTGCTAGAGGCGTCACTACAGACCCCGGTTCGATTCCGGGCTGTATCACAACCCGCCATCAGCGGGAGTTCCATAGGACAGCGCACAAGGGGGGGGTTTGGCCGTCGTTGTAAATAAGAAAGTGTTCTTAACTGACTTGCCTAGTTAAATGTCTGTGTACTGACCCTCCCTCTCCCCAGACAGTGAAGCAGCAGAGCTCCAGTGGTTCTGGAGGAGAGAGGGGAGCGCCAGGCCGGTCGAACCCACAGAGGAAAGAGTCTGTTGGGGCTCAGTACCGCCACCACCCGCTGAGAGCTCGTCGGAGACCACCTAAAGGTACCTTATACACACACGGGGTTTCTTTATCCAGATGTGTTGCATGGTATACCGAAACTTTTTCAATTTAAAAACAAAAGTTCGTCACTGAAATTTTTGTTACGATCAGAACTCCAACTTCTGTCAAATGTCTTGCGTGATCGAGAGACTGAAGTCTGTCAGCGCAGCCCTTTTTTATAGAGCAGAGTGCCTGGTCCACTTAGTCATTCATTACTAGTGCCACCCGGCTGCATCAAAATGTACCCTTGAATAATACAACACGGCATGTAGAAACTGTTTTGAGAACAGTAATTAACAATGTCCATACAGGCTGGAAAAACTTTACGATGCAGGAAGGTACCGGTAGCTTCCAGCTAGCTTTGTAGGCTAACTTTCCTCGCTAGCTTACAGCTGAAGCTTTTTCACTCAAACAGAAGGGAGTACTAACAAAGAGTCACTGACAACAACAACCAAAAGGAGGAGGTGGGGGTAACAACTGACACCTGAAAGACACTCACCAAGAGAGCGACTAAATTTGCCCACACGAAAACTTAAAGACAGGAAGCAAAACAAAATGGTGGAGCTGAAAACAAAAACAGGGAAGAACAGATAAAGGAATGTTTGTCTAGAAATCTAAAATTGGAGTGCCAACTAAAGGTGTTAACCTTCCACATCTACCAAGACAACTGGAGCACTGGGCCAGCACAGGTGAAACGCCTTCCCACTAACGAGATGGACAACCAGCACAGGTGAAACGCCTTCCCACTAACGAGATGGACAACCAGCATAGGTGAAACGCCTTCCCACTAACGAGATGGACAACCAGCACAGGTGAAACGCCTTCCCACTAACGAGATGGACAACCAGCACAGGTGAAACGCCTTCCCACTAACGATGGACAATCAGCACAGGTGAAATGCCTTCCCACTAACGAGATGGACAACCAGCACAGGTGAAACGCCTTCCCACTAACGAGATGGACAATCAGCACAGGTGAAACGCCTTCCCACTAACGAGATGGACAACCAGCACAGGTGAAACGCCATCCCACTAACGAGATGGACATCCAGCACAGGTGAAACGCCTTCCCACTAATGAGATGGACAACCAGCACAGGTGAAACGCCTTCCCACTAACGAGATGGACAACCAGCACAGGTGAAACGCCTTCCCACTAACGAGATGGACAATCAGCACAGGTGAAACGCCTTCCCACTAACGAGATGGACAACCAGCACAGGTGAAACGCCATCCCACTAACGAGATGGACATCCAGCACAGGTGAAACGCCTTCCCACTAATGAGATGGACAACCAGCACAGGTGAAACGCCTTCCCACTAACGAGATGGACAACCAGCACAGGTGAAACGCCATCCCACTAACGAGATGGACAACCAGCACAGGTGAAACGCCTTCCCACTAACGAGATGGACAACCAGCACAGGTGAAACGCCTTCCCACTAACGAGATGGACAACCAGCACAGGTGAAACGCCTTCCCACTAACGAGATGGACAACCAGCACAGGTGAAACGCCTTCCCACTAACGAGATGGACAACCAGCACAGGTGAAACGCCTTCCCACTAACGAGATGGACAACCAGCACAGGTGAAACGCCTTCCCACTAACGAGATGGACAACCAGCACAGGTGAAACGCCTTCCCACTAACGAGATGGACAACCAGCACAGGTGAAACGCCATCCCACTAACGAGATGGACAACCAGCACAGGTGAAACGCCTTCCCACTAACGAGATGGACAACCAGCACAGGTGAAACGCCTTCCCACTAACGAGATGGACAACCAGAGCACAGGTGAAACGCCTTCCCACTAACGAGATGGACAACCAGCACAGGTGAAACGCCATCCCACTAACGAGATGGACAACCAGCACAGGTGAAATGCCTTCCCACTAACGAGATGGACAACCAGCACAGGTGAAACGCCCCCCATACGTGCTAAAGTACAACCTCAAAACATAAATGGAAAAACCAAAATCTTTAATATCTTCCTCTTTATATTTTTGTTGGACAAATTTGCTCATCACCAACAGGAAACAACCACCTCACAACATAATCAGCTTAAATGTACTGCCGTCTCCAATATAAACATGGTGTCTTTTTATTTTTTAAATGTATTTTTTAAATGTGTATGGGCTTTGTTTGTTTGTTTGGAAAACACAATCTTTTCTTATTTACCCTTTTTTTGTTTTTTTGGACATAGTTTGCTTAACTCTGAAGTTTTGGAAAAACTCACGTATGCTCCTATAAATGCAAAAACGTACAGTCAAAATAAATTGTGAGCCAGAGCTACCCACACTGGCTTAACACCAAACTTATTGACTTAAAGACAATCAGCAACCAAGTTGTCCTTACCACAGACATGTCTGATTTCAAGGGGAAACTCCTGCAACATCCATAGTAACTTTCCTCTCGTGAGGACAGTTACCACCTCATTGTGGAGCTTCTCTCCCTTTTCCGCGTTCGGTTGATAGGCATGTTGTTGGGCTCGAGGCCCCAACGTCAATGTCATGCTCTAGTACATTTGTCTGAGTTGGCACATCTGAGCGTAAAACCCTGATATTCTAACAGTAGTGAAACAATGTTACCAAGACGACATCAAGGATTTCTAGAATCTCTGAGTTACACCCCGGTTGAGTATTGGGCAACCGTTCCTCGTGCTCTTGAGGAAGACTATCGTCAACGATGACACTAGTGGCCACAGGCAGAACATCACTACCGGTTTCCACTGACTTCGCCGCCCGATCGTAGCGGTTTAAGTACGGTTTCAACATGTTGACATGACACAGTGAGGTTTTTCTGCTGACTTGATGTCCAAACACCTTGTACCGGTTGAGTATTGGGCTTTCCTCGTGCTCTCAAAGTCTGATGAAATATCCCAAGAGCCTCTGGGCGGTAGGCACCAGAGGGACAACTTGCTACACCCAACCGTTGCAAAGAGAAACTGGTTACCGCTCTTCACTCTGGGCAAAGGACCAACACAGTCCACCAGAACCCTACTGAAAGGTTAGTCAAAAGTAGGAATAGGCAGCGAAGTTGCAACCGGTACAGCTTGGTTCAGTTTACCCGTCTGCTGGCAAACGCCACAGGATTTACAGTGAGCCACAACATCCTGTTTCAGACCAGGTCAGAAGAAGTTATGCAAGATACGGTCACATGCCTTGTTGACCCAAAGATGGCCTGCCATACTACCATCATGACCCAAACTCGTTATCTCCCGTCGAAGTGTTATTGGAACAGCAATTTGAGATACACTGGACCAATTGTCTTGCCAGGAAGTGGTGTGAGAACGCCATCTCCGTCAAAAGTAACTCACACGAACTTCATTAAACGCCTCTTCGTCATTACTCTGTTCAGCAATCGGCTGTTTCCTGGACATTAAAGTGTCAACCGGTCTTCTTTCAGCGGTCCTACAAAATCACTCACCTTTGGGGTTTTCGAAGGGGAGATGAACTCAGGAGTCCCCCACCCTGATTTCGCTATATCCAATTGGTAGTTACAGTCTTGCTGCAACGGACGGACTCAGGAGAGGCAAAGGTCGAGAACCATCCGAACTCGGCAACACATCTCCGCCAAGCCGCATTGCTTCTTGACTCGCTTAACCCAGAAGCGAGCAGCACCAGTGTGTCGGAGGAAACACCGTACATCTTGCGACCGCAGAAGCGATCAGTGTGCATACACCCGGCCCGCCACACGTACTTGCTAGAGCGTGATGGGACAGGGACATGCCGGCCAATTGTGCGCCGCCTAATGGGTCACCTGGTCGCGGCCGGCTGCGACACAGCCTGGGATCAAACACGGGTCTATAGTGAGCCTCGAGCTAGACCGCTGCGCCACTCGGATGGCCCAGCTTAGCGAGGTTTATGATCGCCCATAAACGTCTCAGACAGATCAACCATGGTGGGATCGCTGACATCCTCAACGCCAGACTTGCTCCCGGAAACTTTCTTAGACAGAGCACGTGACGGCATTCTGTGGAAACACTCGAGGGTACTTTTCTGATAACCCAATCAGGTTCCTCTAATCTGAGTTCCTTACAAACGACAGGATTTGGCACGACCTTCCCTCCAGCCAAATCGTTTCCCAAAATGTATGAGACCCCCTTCACTGGTAGGCTATGCCTCACGATGACGACGGAACCAGAAATAAGATCAGATTCGAGTTCCACATTTATACAAATTAACTTCATGTAACTCATTTCCTCTCCTCGTACTAACACACTGTAACCAGTTGCTGATGCGTCAAAGGCAGAACACCATCCAAAATGAAGGATTGGGCCACCCTGGTGTCTCGCAGTATCTTCACCGGCTGCTCAACAGCATCGCTACTCTGCAGACACACAAACCCATCTGAAACAAAGGTTTCATACACATCTGATCCAAAGTCTTGTTTAGGAGATACACCAGTCCCCACCAGAGACCTAATGGGCTGGAGAGTTCCCAGTCCCCACCAGAGACCTAATGGGCTGGAGTGTTCCCAGTCCCAACCAGAGACCTAATGGGCTGGAGTGTTCCCAGTCCCCACCAGAGACCTAATGGGCTGGAGTGTTCCCAGTCCCAACCAGAGACCTAATGGGCTGGAGTGTTCCCAGTCCCCACCAGAGACCTAATGGGCTGGAGTGTTCCCAGTCCCCACCAGAGACCTAATGGGCCGGAGTGTTCCCATTCCCCACCAGAGACCTAATGGGCCGGAGTGTTCCCAGTCCCCACCAGAGATCTAATGGGCTGGAGTGTTCCCAGTCCCAACCAGAGACCTAATGGGCTAGAGT
Source organism: Oncorhynchus masou masou (assembly GCF_036934945.1). Lineage (NCBI taxonomy): Eukaryota > Metazoa > Chordata > Actinopteri > Salmoniformes > Salmonidae > Oncorhynchus > Oncorhynchus masou. The sequence goes on from NC_088234.1 coordinate 9,302,330, forward strand.
GTTCCCAGTCCCCACCAGAGACCTAATGGGCTGGAGTGTTCCCAGTCCCCACCAGAGACCTAATGGGCTAGAGTGTTCCCAGTCCCCACCAGAGACCTAATGGGCTGGAGTGTTCCCAGTCCCCACCAGAGACCTAATGGGCTGGAGTGTTCCCAGTCCCCACCAGAGACCCAATGGGCTGGAGTGTTCCCAGTCCCAACCAGAGACCTAATGGGCTGGAGTGTTCCCAGTCCCCACCAGAGACCTAATGGGCTGGAGTGTTCCCAGTCCCCACCAGAGACCTAATGGGCTGGAGTGTTCCCATTCCCCACCAGAGACCTAATGGGCTGGAGTGTTCCCAGTCCCCACCAGAGACCTAATGGGCTGGAGTGTTCCCAGTCCCAACCAGAGACCTAATGGGCTGGAGTGTTCCCAGTCCCAACCAGAGACCTAATGGGCTGGAGTGTTCCCAGTCCCCACCAGAGACCTAATGGGCTGGAGTGTTCCCAGTCCCAACCAGAGACCTAATGGGCTGGAGTGTTCCCAGTCCCAACCAGAGACCTAATGGGCTGGAGTGTTCCCAGTCCCCACCAGAGACCTAATGGGCTGGAGTGTTCCCAGTCCCAACCAGAGACCTAATGGGCTGGAGTGTTCCCAGTCCCAACCAGAGACCCAATGGGCTGGAGAGTGGATACGAAAAAAAAAAAAGTTTTCTGCCGATCTTTGACTAATTTGAATTGCTTTTTGCATAGGGATAACTACGGGGTGCTTTGTTTGTGAAGGTAATTTTATGTGTCATCACAAACATCTGCAGCTTGCTCAAGTGAGATCCTTGTGCTCATAAATGTAGGTCGCAACTCTTTCGTGAAGGCAATTCTTGAAACTGTTCGAAGTATGAGAGTCTTTAAATCCTCAAGGGTCTTGACCTCAATATGGCTTTGTAATTCACATCAATTCACTTCCCTAGTGCTTTGTTTGTGATAATAGGCAAATTTTAACAGAAAATAAGATGATTTCAATGCCGATTGTCTGCAAAAAAACAACAACAACCCGTTGTTAATTCACTTTGTCTCCCTCACCACCAAAAACGAATTCCCTTCTTGGTCTCCCTCACCTCCCGTCTGGTTTCCACTACATTCCATATTCTGCCTCGTGCATGACCTCATTACTTAGAGACTTTTTTATAAAACAAGAGATTTAATCTTCTATGCAAATGTTGTTAATCCGTATAATAAAATATCTCCTTGCAGTTGCCAATAAAATCATGACGGAGTATAATACATATAAGTTATGTTCTCTCTCTCTCTCTGTCTCTCTCTCTGTCTCTCTCTGTCTCTGTCTCTCTCTCTCTCTCTCTCTGTCTCTCTCTCTGTCTGTCTCTGTGTCTCTGTCTTTCTCTCTCTCTCTCTCTCTGTGTCTCTGTCTGTCTCTCGGTCTCTCTCTCAAATTCAAGCTGCTTTATTGGCATGAAAAACATTGTCAATATTGCCAAAGCAACAATTATAAATGATAGCAAATATAAAATGGTAGTAAATAATAATAATAATAATACAAAATTAAATACAAAAATAATAACAAAATGGTAACAGTCAAAAGTAGAAATGTAATAAATATAAAATCAAATTATGAAAAATGAAACTATAACTAACTTATAACTAAATAACGGTCATCTTCTCCTTTTATATCAGTACTACAACTACAATCATCATTACTACGACTACTACTACCATCACTAAACTGTTATCACTACCATTACCACCCACATTTGGAATGATAAACAGCAATAGTAATAACAATAATAGCAATAATTAGTAAGTTACTGCTTACTGTGCAGATGTTATTATTCAGTGTCCCTCAGGCTATGGCAGGAAAATACATATTTGGCCGCAAGAGGAGCCATTGCTCCTTCGCCCATGAGTATTCTTAGTTTTTCCTCTGGGTTCAATTTGTAAAAATTTGGAATATGTGTAGTCATTTCTGTGAATAATGAATCTCTTTGTGAGGAATATTCATCACAGTAAAGGAGAAAGTGCATCTCTGTCTCTACCTCCCCTGTTATGCAGTGACCACATACACGCTCCTCTTTGGGTAGCCATGTCTTTTTATGTCTGCCGGTTTCTATTGCCAATCGGTGGTCACTGCCTGTACTTGGTAAGGATCTGTCTCTGCTTCGTATCTCTGACAGAGTAGAGATAATCAGACAATTCATATTCTCTGTTTAGGGTCAGATAGCAATTTAGTCAGCTTTGGGATTTTGTTTCATTTTTCCGATGTTGTAAATATGATTCCTTTGATTGGTTCATCATTTTGCTTATTGGAATTCTTTCTTTTGAAGCAGTGCTGGTGTCAGCTTGGTTGGTGAGGTCCAACACCAGCTGACTGAGAGGGCTTGTTTCTGGGCTCAGCTCTTGGGTTTGAAGTGATTTAAATTGCAGACTTGAATTTGGACTTGAATTCAGATGTAGCCAAAATTTTAATGATCTTTTGTGTATTTTCATTATTACTGGAAAACGGCCCAATTCTGCCCTACATGCATTAGTTGGTGTATTTCTCTGGACTTGTAGGATTTTCCGACAGAATTCTGCATGTAGGGCTTCAATTGGATGTTTGTCCCACATTTTAAAGTCCAGTTTATTGAGTGGCCCCCAAACCTCACTTCCATAAAGAGCTATTGGTAGGATTACACTGTCAAATATTTTAGTCCAAATTCTAATTGGGATGTTGATTTTGAATAATTTCATTTTTATTGCATACATTGCTCTGCGGGCTTTTTCTTTGAGTGCATTCACTGCCATATTAAAGTTTCCCGATGCAGATATGGTCAGACCAAGGTAGGTGTTCAATTAAGGTGTTGTTCAGGGTGAATTTATATTTGTGTTTCTGACATCTTTTTTTTTTTTTTGGAAAATCATGATTTTAGTTTTTTGGAAATTTACTGCCAGGGCCCAATTATGGCAATATTGCTCCAGAATATTAATGTTCTGTTGAAGACCTTCTTTGGTTGGTGATAGAAGTACCAAGTCATCAGCATATAGCAGGTATTTCACCTCTGTGTCAAATAGTGTGAGTCCTGGGGCTGGAGATTGGTCCAACATGTCTGCTAATTCATTGATATAAATGTTGAAAAGATTTGGACTCAAACTGCAGCCTTGTCTCACACCTCGACATTGTGAAAAAAAATTATGTTCTTTGGTTTTTGATTGTTATTGCACACTTGTTTTCTGTGTACATACATTTTATTAAGTCATATACCTTACCACCAAGCCCACTTTGTAGAATTTTGTAGAATAGCCCTTTGTGCCAAATCGAATCAAATGCTTTTTTAAAGTCTCAATAAAGAAAGCAAAGATTTTGCCCTCTTTTTTTTTTTGGTGGACGTGTTTATTAATTAGTGTGTGTAAGGTGTATATATGGTCAGTAGTGCGATGGTTAGGGAGAAAGCCAATTTGACATTTACTTATTACATTTTTTTTCTTGAATAAAGGTTTGAATTCTTGAAAATCTTTTCCAAGTTACTGTTTACGCAAATTCCCCAGTAATTATTGGGGTCTGATGAGCCCCTGGTTCCAGACATCAGGGAAGCAGCCAGAAGTTAAAACCATGTTGAACAATTTAAGCACAGCATTTTGCAACTCAGGTGTGCTGTTTTTCAGCATTTCATTTCTGATGTTGTCTAGACCACATGCCTTCTTTGATTTAATAGATTTTAGCTTTTCATTTAGTTCTTGTTGGGTTATTGGGTAATCTAATGGATTTTGGTTGTTTTTAATGACTGATTCAAGGATGTTCAATTTTTCTTTAATTTCTAATTGGTTCTGTTGTAAGTCTTTTTGTGGGATGTTTTTGTATATATTATCAAAATAAGTTTTCCAAATTCCTACATCTTGTATTGCTAATTCTTGTGGCTTTGTTGTGCTTAAATTGTTCCACATGTCCCAGAACGGATTTTGGTCAATTGCGTTTTCAATTTCATCAAGTGTCCTGTTGGTATAATTAAATTTCTTGCGTTTCAGTGTTTGTTTATACTGTTTCAGAGTTTCAAAGTATTCATATCGTAGCTCTGGGTTGTTTTGCTGCTTATGTTTTTTGTTTGACATTTGTCTCAAGTGTTTTTTAATTGTTTTACATTCATTATCAAACCATTTGTCAGAAACATTTTGATTTTTGCTTCTGATGTTGCATTTCTTTGGTTTTCTCAAATTTGCTTTCGGTGCTGCTTTTTGGAATATGCAGTTGATGTTTTGAGTAGCTGAATTGACACAATCTTTATTGTTTTGGCACCGTGAGTTATTGAAAAACTGTATAGAGTTCATCATTTCATTTGAGTTCAATGTTTCAATGAATCTCTCCACTGTTTGGAGCCCATCTGTACGATTGGTTTATGTTGTAGAGTTTATTGGGCTGTTTTTTTGAATGAATAATTGCCGGTTAATTTCTTCAGAAACACGTTGATCTGACTGTGATCTGACAAGGGTGTCTGTGGTCTGACAGTGAATGCACTAATGGAAGAGGGGTCAATGCCAGTGTTAGTGTCAATGTTTCTCTCGGTCTCTCTCTCTCTCTCTCTCTGTCTATTAACATACTACTCTCTCCTCTGTAAAGGCATGCATCTGAACCCCGATGACATCATGGCTGTGTCAGCCAATCACCACCATGGCTCTGGCAGACAGCTCGACACACACCTGGTGTCACTCAAGAGACGGGTATACAAACACACACACACACACACACACACACACACACACACACAGATATCACTTATAGAGTAATAGATTCTCTCTGTGTCTCTCCCTGTCTCAGGTCCAGAGTATTAAGCAGAACAACAGTAGTATGAAACACTGTCTAGACGAGGGCATCGACAGCCTGCGTCCTACAGGGGTACATGCATTTCCTTCTTTAACTTCCTCTTCCCTGTCTTCCGGAGACACCCAGGTAGGTCTTCTCTTCATCAGGGGTGTGTCTCAATAGGCCTAAAGTTCCTTCATCTATACTAGTGGTGTCAAACATACGGCCCGCGGGTGATTAGAGTAAAACCTTTTAAATTTTTATGAACCAAATCGAAACGAATTTTGACGGCAAGGAAATGGAACACATTTTCAGTACGGCTGTCTGGACCTCGTTGAAGATAGAATTGACACCCCTGATCTACACCCTGACCTGGTTGTCTAGGTCATAATAGATTAGTTAGGAACTCCCCTCACCTGGTTGTCTAGGTCATAATGGATTAGTTCGGAACTCCCCTCACCTGGTTGTCTAGGTCATAATGGATTAGTTCGGAACTCCCCTCACCTGGTTGTCTAGGTCATAATGGATTAGTTAGGAACTCCCCTCACCTGGTTGTCTAGGTCATAATGGATTAGTTCGGAACTCCCCTCACCTGGTTGTCTAGGTCATAATGGATTAGTTAGGAACTCCCCTCACCTGGTTGTCTAGGTCATAATGGATTAGTTAGGAACTCCCTCACCTGGTTGTCTAGGTCATAATGGATTAGTTAGGAACTCCCCTCACCTGGTTGTCTAGGTCATAATGGATTAGTTAGGAACTCCCCTCACCTGGTTGTCTAGGTCATAATGGATTAGTTAGGAACTCCCCTCACCTGGTTGTCTAGGTCATAATGAAAACGGTTATAAATAAACTAACTCTTCCTCCTCTCTCTCCAGCCAGCTCCCAAGATGAACTCTCGTTGGTCCACTGAGGAACAGCTGCTCGCGGTGCAGGGTGAGTTAACACACCCCCAAAATACAACTCAATCATTTTCTTTAACACAGGAAATTCTTGTATTCTGGCAAATATAACTCACAGAAGAAACAGTTTGATAATTTCAATGTTGTGATCTGAAACATATATTTCTCTTTAAACACCCTGTTCTCCTCTCCTCAGCTATCCGTCGCTATGGTAAGGACTTTGCGGTGGTTGCCGAGGTAATCGGTAACAAAACTCTGGCCCAGGTGAGCTCCTTCTTCGTTAGTTACCGACGGCGATTCAATCTGGACGAGGTCGTCAAGGAGTGGCAGGCGGAACAAGACGTAGCCTCCACACAGGGGCCTTGTGGGAGTCGTAGTAGAAACGAAGAGAGGGGAGGAGCGGAGGAGGAAGAGGTCAGGAGGGGGTGAGGGTTTGTTTTGGTGAAAGTTTGACAAGTCTTGTTGCTGATCTAACCCCTCCCCTTCTCCTCCCTTCCAGATAAAGCTGGAAGACATTACTCCCCCCTGCGGTGACGCCAACTCCCCCTCCCCCCCCTCATCCAACAACCACACCCCTCCTCCTTCCCTCTCCCAGCCTCCCCCCTTACTGCGCCCGGCTCCCCCCTCTGCCCCCCCCAGCCTTCTCCGGCAGCCCCCCCCACTCCAGACCCGCCCCCTCCAGACCCGAACCCCCACAATCACCCCCCTCCCCCGTTGATCCGTCCTGCAGTCGTGGCTCCGGGCCAACAGGGGAGCTCTAGTCTCCGTAGGGAACTAGGAAACAACCTCCGCTCCTCTCCTCCTGCTTGCTCTGGCGCTGGTCAGCCTCCCTCACTGGTAGGGCTCAAAGTAGAGCAAACCAACTCTCACTGACAGAAAGGAGGGGACTCTTGTATATTTAGGGAGGGGCTCTTGTATACTCAGATGGGTAGATTGTGCTGCTAGTGGGAGTGTTTATCCATTATGATGGAACAATAGAAATCAGAATGCAGTAGTTAGTTGAGTTCTAAGCCCCACCAGTCTGTTTGGTTCAGAAGCCTCTCGTTAAGTCCCCTCTGTGTCACTCCATTCAGTTCTGACTCACACTTATAAACCAACTGCACAACCTGTGAATAACCATACTTCCATCTGAGGCTTGGGTCATCCATCCTTCTGTACTCCCCCCCCTCAGCAGAAAATAGAAGGACATGCCCACACATGCCTCGCGGCTGTCTCCATAGCAACCAGCACAGATGCGACTGGTTACCCACGGCAACGGTGACCCTGTATTTCACCCATCCCTCCTCCCCAAAGAAGAGAACTTTCAGAATACCAAAACCCTGAAGGAAAAGATACACTGGATTGTGGTGATGGATGCCATGACAACAGAACCCCCCCCCCCCCACACACACACACACACACAGTCTCCATGGAAACAACAGAACGAACTCTGGCAAAACACACCCATGGTTCCAGTTCCACACTACAAGGTGCTGAACTAATGATTCCACAGGGGAACCAGGAAGACGTCCCTCTTCTACCAGATCCACGTGTTGTTGGTCTTATGACTCCAGCAGTCTTTTGTTAGGTGATCTCTAAGTAGGTAGACATCCCTATATATAGTGCACTACTTTGGATCGGACGGCCCATTTTGACCAAATTCCTACAAGGTCCTGGTCCAATGTAGTGCGCTATATAGGGAATAGGATGCATTTGTAATCCCAAGGTTCATGCATTTGTCCATTCTAAGTAGCATGCTAGTGTGGATGTGGAACAGAGACCTGTTTTTGATTAAAAGCACACAAAAAAAAAACCAAGTCTCAAATGGCAGTTGTATTTAGCTCTGGTTACAGTTGTGTGCTATGTAGGGGATAGTACTGTACAATTCACAGGTGTCTGAGAACAACATGTGAAGCTGAAATACTCGTAGGGTTGGATGGGCATTGTGGCAAGGAGCAGTGCAGCTTGGTTGTGTTTTGGAAGAGGATACACAGCTCTTGACCTTCGCCTCTCCTGAGTCGGTACGGGAGTTGCAAGTGATGAGACAAGTAACTACCAATTGGGGTGAAAATACAAAAAAATTATAAAAAAAACATTTCTGAACCTGACATATGCAGCGTTGCATTTTTTTAAATGTTCAAATCGAGCTATAACGCAGATCTTTCGTGATACGTCTGGCACCCTATTCCCTACATAGTGCACTACTTTTGATGAGTTATGGTGCCATTTGGGACACAGCTTTCAAATACTTTGTGGCTACAAATGACTTGACTGTGTTTAGCAACAGGTAATGTTCATGAAGTTTGAGACTGGATTTGCTTGTTATTGTTTTCAGGATAGTTTCTTTGGGAATAAAACAAAATTACAACCATATTGTTTCCACTGAATTACATTTGTTAAATACACACTTTTGTCACTGGCCTAAATGCAACCAGCTTTATTACTTTTCATAATTTCTTTGCACAAAAAAACAAATACATTTGGAGTCAACTCCCCCGTCTCTCCCAACCAAATACTGGCTAAAATGTCGGACTCAAATTACAGCAAAAAATGTAAAACAAAATAAAACACTGAAATATAGTCATAACAGCAAGAGTAAAGACGGCACCTTAAAACAATGATTTAACAGAACGACTTTTTAAACAAAGAACTGAGGCGTTTTGCTCAGGTACACCGTCCCCCATCATTTGGCTAGAGATTACTCAGCAAACCCCTCACTCTTTTCCACTGGCAGAGAAAGGAGGGAGAAAGAGCTCCTACTAAATAGAATCAACGCCGCTGACGACAAGAATAGTCGGTCACAAGGTGGGCACAGTGACACAACGTTTGGCCTGATCCTACAAAAAGGCAGCACGTTCACATTATCAAAACCCAAACCCATCCTACAGAAAATAACTCGAGCAGTAGTTGTCTTCACCCACCCTGTTGACACCAGTCAGGAAGATGCCCGGGGGGGGGAAGCTCAGGTGAGGCGTTATTTAACCCAAACAAAGTGATTTAAAAACACAAACAAATCAAGAAGTTCTAAATTAATTTGTTCAGAGATCAATTTTAAAATGAAATACTGATTGATAAAAGGCTGAATATCTGAACACACTACACCTTGGGGGGAGGGGGAGAAGAAAGATGGCTGCTGTGTTCTCTGTACAGAAGCGTGATACAACCCCATCGACCATCAACAAGTTGTCATAATAGAACAGCAACGAGAAGAACTACATTTGTCTTCTATAAAGAAAGGAAATTCCCCCTTTTTTTTCTTCCAGTGTACAACCTTTTGACCTTAAAAAACCAACAACCAGAATGAAGAAAATGAAAAGTGTTGTCATCCAATGGTGAATCAAGTCTATTGGCCTGTGACTGGATGAAAGGGCGATGATGTCACCCCTGATGAAGAAAAAAATAAAAAGTGAGGGTTGAGGGACATGGGCGGGGGGGGGGCGGGGGAGGAGCCTGGTGTGTTTGGATTCAAAACATCAGTCATTAAGGGTCCAGTTTGGTGTGTGTGTGTGAGAGAGACTTAAAACAGAACATTGTCTTGACACTCTCCCCTCACATCAAACGGGCATGAAGTGTATCCTTCCACCAAAGGCCTGTGGTGTTTTCTACAGTTCAGATTCCGGAGGGAGTCCATTTGGGTCAGAGAACAGGAGAACCCAGGAGAACCGTTCCAGCGTTGAGTTAGTTTATTTCCAGCATCAAGTCGGTCCGCTCTGTTCTCTTTAGAACTCTTGAGTGTAACCCAGTCTAGAACCCATTGAAGTAGAACCGACAGGAGAAGAGCCTCGGAGCAGGTATGACGATGTTTTCAGACTCCCTCCCCTCAGTACAGTACAGTACAGTGTGTGTGGGGCAGCAAGTGTACAACCACCAGGTGAAAAGAGATAGCGGCAGAACCAACATGCAGTGGATCTAGAAGACGAGAACCCCAGCTAGAGAGCCCAGTGAGGTTCTAAAACACAAACCTCAACAGAGAAAAAAAAAAAACTAGACAGAACCACCCCCATTTAGAACATTCACTCCACCCATTAACTTGTCAAACACTGAACCCCTCCCACCTACCCAGTACAACATCCTTCTCATTCAGTCTCTTCTTCTCTCCATTCCTCTCTATCCACGTGTAAAACCGCTCATCGCTCCGTCTCACAGTTTGAGCTCGTTAGCGATCTTCGACGCGATGTTCTTAAACGCGATGGACGTCCCGGAGATCCTTTTGAAGCGCACGCCGTTCAGTGAGAGGCGGGGCAGCTTGCACACCTCCATCTCCCATTGGACGAAGTCGTCGCGGGAAGGATTCCCGAAGATGCACAGCAGCATGTAGCGCTCCCGCAGCTCGTACTCACAGCTGTTGGATTCTAGAACCTTCCGGATCTCTCTCATCATCTCCCCGGGATCCAAAGAGGACGTGGTCTTCATGGACCAGGTGAACCGGAGGGAACGCGGTTTGGTCGACGGGTCCTTCGGTGGCGGGGTGGCGGTACCGGAAACGGGGGAGGAGTTATCCTTGTTCTCGTCTCCGCTGCCGCTGTGGGAGGAGCCTAGGACGCCGCTCTTCTCCGATTTGTCGACGGTGCTGCTCAGCATTGACCTATAGGAGGAGAGAGTGGAGGGATGAAAGCAAGAGGGAGTAGGGGGTTGGAGAGGGGGCAGGGGGAGAGACGGAGGGGGCAGGAGGAGAGAGGGGGAGTAGGGGGTTGGAGAGGGGGCAGGGGGAGAGAGGCGGAGGGGGCAGGGGGAGTAGGGGGTTGGAGAGGGGGCAGGGGGAGAAAGGCGGAGGGGGCAGGAGGAGAGAGGGGGAGTAGGGGGTTGGAGAGGGGGCAGAGAGGAGGAGAGAGAGAAACAGAGTGAGGAATGAGATGATTAGGAGAAACAGGGAGATAAGGTAAGGACAACACCCAATATGACTTAAATAGCCCTGACACACACACACCTCTAACCATGCATGTACATGCCTACGTCACACACACACCCATTCGCTAACATTCAGAAACTTCATCCCTGATTGGTTAAAACTAAGGTTTGTCAACCAATTACCGAATAAATTTACCAAATCACCCTTTAATCCAATCATATCTATCCCTCCGAGATCTACTGATTAGGTCTGATTGATTGATTGATTGAGGGATGGTTGGTTTGAGTCTCACCTGCTTTCCTCATCCTGACCCTCTCCCTCATACGGACTCCTCAAGAAAAATCAACACAAGTTTAGTCTTCGGAGCTAACGGCTCATAGGCTACAACATGTTAGTTTAACAGCTAGCAACACCACTAAGCACAGTACCATCCTCCACAAGCACACACGTTGACATTCCTATTCCAGAACCCATTCCAGAACCCATTCCTATTCCAGAACCCATTCCTATTCCAGATCATAGTGGCTTTGTGTATCAGTACAGAACGCCCAGGGAGGGAAAAAATAAAATCACTTTAGTTTCAAAGAATAAGGGGAGTAGGGGCATTTTAAAGATTTATTCATGATGATTGAAATGTTTATGAACTAATAGATTAGAACAGAGGGATGGTTTGATTTAGAATGGGATGTTTAGTTTAGAATGGGATGTTTAGTTTAGAATGGGATGTTTAGTTTGGAATGGTTTAGAATGGGATGTTTAGTTTGGAATGGGATGTTTAGTTTGGAATGGTTTGGAATGGGATGTTTAGTTTGGAATGGTTTAGAATGGGATGTTTAGTTTGGAATGGTTTAGAATGGGATGTTTAGTTTGGAATGGGATGTTTATTTTGGAATGGTTTAGAATGGGATGTTTAGTTTGGAATGGTTTAGAATGGGATGTTTAGTTTGGAATGGGATGTTTATTTTGGAATGGTTTAGAATGGGATGTTTAGTTTGGAATGGTTTAGAATGGGATGTTTAGTTTGGAATGGGATGTTTAGTTTGGAATGGTTTAGAATGGGATGTTTAGTTTGGAATGGTTTAGAATGGGATGTTTAGTTTAGAATGGGATGTTTAGTTTAGAATGGTTTAGAATGGGATGTTTAGTTTGGAATGGTTTAGAATGGGATGTTTAGTTTGGAATGGTTTAGAATGGGATGTTTAGTTTGGAATGGGATGTTTATTTTGGAATGGTTTAGAATGGGATGTTTATTTTGGAATGGTTTAGAATGGGATGTTTAGTTTGGAATGGTTTAGAATGGGATGTTTAGTTTGGAATGGGATGTTTAGTTTGGAATGGTTTAGAATGGGATGTTTAGTTTGGAATGGTTTAGAATGGGATGTTTAGTTTGGAATGGTTTAGAATGGGATGTTTAGTTTGGAATGGGATGTTTATTTTGGAATGGTTTAGAATGGGATGTTTAGTTTGGAATGGTTTAGAATGGGATGTTTAGTTTGGAATGGTTTAGAATGGGATGTTTAGTTTGGAATGGTTTAGAATGGGATGTTTAGTTTGGAATGGTTTAGAATGGGATGTTTAGTTTGGAATGGTTTAGAATGGGATGTTTAGTTTGGAATGGTTTAGAATGGGATGTTTAGTTTGGAATGGTTTAGAATGGGATGTTTAGTTTGGAATGGTTTAGAATGGGATGTTTAGTTTGGAACGGTTTGGAATGGTATGTTTAGTTTGGAATGGGATGTTTAGTTTGGAATGGTTTAGAATGGGATGTTTAGTTTGGAATGGTTTAGAATGGGATGTTTAGTTTGGAACGGTTTGGAATGGTATGTTTAGTTTGGAACAGTTTGGTTTGGAATGGTATGGTTTAGTTTAATGATTTAATTTGTAATAGGATGGTTTAGTTTGGAATGATTTAATTTGGAATGGTATGGTCTGGAATGGTCTGGTCTGGAATGGAGGGGAGTATGAGTCCTGTGCCTAAAGAAGAGGAAGGAAGGAGGCAAAGTGGGTCAAATAGTCTCTCCAACAGCATTACACTGCTGCACCTAGTCAGACTAGCCCTCTAAACCTGCACACACAGCACAGCCATGTACAGATAACAGAGGACGGATAGAATGAACAATATATTACATAAGGAAATAGAGCCATACACCACCGTCAAAAGTTTTAGAACGCCTACTCATTCAAGGGTTTTTCTTTATTTTTACTATTTTCTACATTGTAGAATAATAGTGAAGACATCAAAACTATGAAAAAACACACATGGAATCATGTAGTAACTAAAAAAGTGTTAAACAAATCAAAATCTATTTTAGATTCTTCAAAGTAGCCACCCTTTGCCTTCACAGCTTTGCACACGCTTGGTATTCTCTCAACCAGCTCATGAGGTAGTCACCTGGAATGCATTTCAATGATCAGGTGTGCCTTGTTAAAAGTTAATTTGTGGAATTTATTTTCCTTCTTAATGCATTTGAGCCAATCAGTTGTGTTGTGACATGGTAGGGGTGGTATACAGCAGATAGCCCTATTTGGTAAAAGACCAAGTCCATATTATGGCAAGAACAGCTCAAATAAGCGAAGAGAAAAGATAGTCCATCATTACTTTAAGACATGAAGGTCAGTCAATACGGAAAATGTCTAGAACTCTGAAAGTTTCTTCAAGTGCAGTCGCAAAAACCATCAAGCACTATGATGAAACTGGCTCTCATGAGGACCGCCACTGGAAAGGAAGACCCAGAGTTACCTCTGCTGCAGAGGATAAGTTCATTAGTTACCAGCCTGATTCACGCAGCCCAAATAAATGCTTCACAGAGTTCAAGTAACAGACACATCTCAACATTAACTGTTCAGAGGAGACTGCATAAATCAGGCCTTCATGGTTGAATTGCTGCAAAGAAACCACTACTAAAGGACACCAATAATAAGAAGAGACTTGCTTGGGTCAAGAAACACAAGTAATTGACATTAGACCGGTGGAAATTTGTCCTTTGGTCTGGAGTCCAAATTGGAGATTTTTGGTTCCCAACCGCCGTGTCTTTGTGATACTATGTGTGGGTGAACAGATGATCTCTGCATGTGTATTTCCCACCGTAAAGCATGGAGGAGGAGGTGTTATGGTGTGGGGGTGCTTTGCTGGTGACACTGAATTATTTACAATTCAAGGCACACTTAAACAGCATGACTACCACATCATTCTGCAGTAATATGCCATCCCATCTGGTTTGGGCTTAGTGGGACGATCATTTGTTTTTTCCACAGGACAATGATCCAACACACCTCCAGGCTGTGTAACGACTATTTTACCAAGAAGGAGAGTGATGGAGTGCTGCATCAGATGACCTGGCATCCACAATCCCCCGACCTCAACCAAATTGAGATGTTTTGGGATGAGTCGGACTGCAGAGAGAAGGAAAAGCAGCCAACAAGTGCTCAGCATATGTGGGAACTCCTTCCAGATGAAGCTGGTTGAGAGAATTCCAAGAGTGTGCAAAGCTGTCACCAAGGTGGCTACTTTGAAGAATCTCAAATATATTTGGATTTGTTTAACACTTGTTTGGTTATTACATGATTCCATGTGTTATTTCATAGTTTTCATGTTGTCACTATTATTCTACAATGTAGAAAATAGTAAAAATAAAGAAAAACCCTTGAATGAGTAGGTGTTCTAAAACTTTTTTTTTGTGTATGACTGAAAAAACAGAGCCACAGAGACACGACATGCAGACTGGCAAACCGACAAATTCAACTGAGCACCGACTAAATAGTTCCTTTTATACTGAACAAATATAAATCATATAGCAGTTAAAAATAGACATGTAGATATAATAATGACATATAGGAATAATAATGACATATAGAAATGTAGATATAATAATGACATATGACAATATACAAAAATACAGAAAATCACATTGTATGATTTTTAAGTAATTAATTTGCATTTTATTGCATGACATAACTATTTGATCACCTACCAACCAGTAAGAATTCCGGCTCTCACAGACCTGTTTTTCTTTAAGGATCCCTCCTGTTCTCCACCCATTACATGTATTAACTGCCCCATCCATCCATGCAATAAAATGTAAATTAATTACTTAAAAATCATACAATGTGATTTCCTGGATTTTTGTTTTAGATTCCGTCTCTCACAGTTGAAGTGTACCTATGATAAAAATTACAGGCCTCTACATGCTTTGTAAGTAGGTAAAACCTGCAAAATCGGCAGTGTATCAAATACTTGTTCTCCCCACTGTAGATAAGAGATGTATAGATATAATAATATGTAGATATAATAATGACATTTAGAAATAATGTAGATATAATGATGTATAGAAATAATATAGATATGTAGATATAATATAGATATGTAGATATAATGACATTTAGAAATAATGTAGATATAATAATGACATTTAGAAATAATATAGATATGTAGAAATAATGTAGATATAACAATGACATATAGAAATAATATAGATATGTAGAAATAATGTAGATATAATAATGACATATAGAAATAATATAGATATGTAGATATAATAATGACATATAGATATGTAGAAATAACATAGATATGATATGCAGATATAATAATGACATATAGATATGTAGATATAACATAGATATGATATGCAGATATAATAATGACATATAGATATGTAGAAATAACATAGATATGATATGCAGATATAATAATGACATATAGATATGTAGATATAACATAGATATGATATGCAGATATAATAATGACATAGATATGTAGATATAACATAGATATGATATGTAGATATAATAATGACATATAGATATAATATAGATAAGATGTATAGATATAACATAGATATGACAATGATGTAACATAGATAAGAGATAATATAGATATAATAATGACTATAGAAATATCATAAGATACATAGATATAATAATGATATAACATAGATAAGAGATAATATAGATAATAATGACTATAGAAATATCATAAGATATATAGATATAACATAGATAAAATATAGAGATAATGATATAATATCGATATCAAGATAAATGAGATATAATGACATAATACATTTGGTGCGGCAGGATCGTTGGACCAGTAACGGACAGGTTGCTAGATCAAATCCCCGAGCTGACAAGGTAAAATTCAGTCGTTCTGCCCCTGAACAAGGCAGTTAACCCGCTGTTCCCCTGAACAAGGCAGTTAACCCGCTGTTCCCCTGAACAAGGCAGTTAACCCGCTGTTCCCCTGAACAAGGCAGTTAACCCGCTGTTCCCCTGAACAAGGCAGTTAACCCGCTGTTCCCCTGAACAAGGCAGTTAACCCGCTGTTCCCCTGAACAAGGCAGTTAACCCGCTGTTCCCTGAACAAGGCAGTTAACCCGCTGTTCCCCTGAACAAGGCAGTTAACCCGCTGTTCCCCTGAACAAGGCAGTTAACCCGCTGTTCCCCTGAACAAGGCAGTTAACCCACTGTTCCCCGGTAGTCCGTCATTGTAAATAAGAATTGTTCTCAACTGACGTGCCTAGTTAAATAAAGGTTAAATAAAAAATTATATAATAATGACATAATGTATAGATAATGATATAATGTATAGATATAATAATGATATACTATAATAGATATAAGAGATGATATATAGATAAGGTCATAATGTAAATATTGGAAAGCTGCCACGGTCATCTCCCTCTTCAGAGGGGGAGACACTCTAGACCCAAACTGCTACAGACCTATATCCATCCTGTCCTGCCTTTCTAAGGTCTTCGAAAGCCAACAAACAGATCGCCGACCATTTCGAATCCCACAGTACCTTCTCCGCTATGCAATCTGGTTTCAGAGCTGGTCATGGGTGCACCTCAGCCACGCTCAAGGTCCTAAACGATATCTTAACTGCCATTGATAAGAGACAATACTGTGCAGCCGTATTCATCGACCTGGCCAAGGCTTTTGACTCTATCAATCACCACATCCTCATTGGCAGACTCAACAGCCTTGGTTTCTCAAATGACTGCCTCGCCTGGTTCACCAACTACTTCTCAGACAGAGTTCAGTGTGTCAAATCGGAGGGCCTGTTGTCTAGACCTCTGGCAGTCTCTATGGGGGTGCCACAGGGTTCAATTCTCGGGCCAACTCTTTTCTCTGTATACATCAATGATGTCGCTCTTGCTGCTGGTGATTCTCTGATCCACCTCTACGCAGACGACACCATTCTGTATACTTCTGGCCCTTCTTTGGACACTGTGTTAACAAACCTCAAAACGAGCTTCAATGCCATACAACACTCCTTCCGTGGCCTCTAACTGCTCTTAAATGCAAGTAAAACTAAATGCATATTGTTTTTTATATTTTGCTGCTTTGTAACCCAGTATCTCTACTTGCACATTCATCTTCTGCACATCTACCACTCCAGTATTTAATTGCTAAATTGTAATTATTTCACCACTATGGCCTATTTATTGCCTTACCTCCTCACGCCGTTTGCACACACTGTATATAGGATTTTTCTATTGTGTTATTGACTGTACGTTTGTTTACTCCATGTGTAACTCTGTGTTGTTGTTTGTGTCACACTGCTTTGTTTTATCTTGGCCAGGTCGCAGTTGTAAATGAGAACTTGTTCTCAACTGGCCTACCTGGTTAAATAAAATAAATAAAAATATGACATAATATAGACATAATGATATAATATAGATAAAATATAACATCTATATAATAATGCTGGCCCATTACTCTCTGCTCCAATAAAACATGTGCTTGCTGTTCCTAATCTTCACCGGCAGAGAGAGCAGTCACTCCGCCTAACCTGCTAAATTACACCCCCTGGTGGTGTAAAGTGTCATCACACTGACATTCAAATGTAAACATCACCCAACGTGGAAAAACCCAGGTGTCTTCTGTGAAAGTATTGTTGCAACAGTGTGTGTGTGTGTGTGTGTGTGTGAGAGAGAGAGAGAGATCACTGTGTGTGTGTGTGAGAGAGAGAGATAACTGTGCGTGTGTGTGAGATAACTGTGTGAGCAATAACCGCGTGTGCGTGAGCGATAACCGTGTGTGTGAGCGATAACTGTGTGTTTATTTCTAAAAAAAATATTTCACCTTTAATTAACCAGGTAGGCCAGTTGAGAACAAGTTCTCATTTACAACTGCAACCTGGCCAAGATAAAGTGTGTGTGTGCTGCACTATAAATGGTATTGTAGTCAGAGATGGAGTGATGCAAAAAACAACTTCCTACAGGGTTGGGATTAATACCTTAAATAATATTGACATTTTCTCTCCCTGTAAATTAAATTCCAGGCCAGTCTTTGAATTGAGAGATAATTCCATTATTAGGTCATTCAAAAAATTAAATTCCATTATTAGGTAATTCAAAGAATTCAATTCCACTATTAAGTCATTCAAAGAATTCAATTCCATTATTAGGTCATTCAAAGAATTAAATTCCACTATTAAGTCATTCAAAGAATTCAATTCCATTATTAGGTCATTCAAAGAATTCAATTCCCAATTCAATATTATCCTCAACAATTCCACAAATTGTAAACTCAATTCCCTCTGGCTTCTAGGCTGATCATGTCACTGTTCAGACAGCTTAGCTGTACTGGAAATATAGAAATACAAGTGTTAATGATTGTTTTGTTTTATCCTGCAGTCAATGTATGATACTATGTGCAACAATTAGATTAACTCGGAAATGTAGAACTATTGATTTGAAACTAAATTCCAAAAGATTAAATTATTTTACAATTCCAATTAAAAAAAAATCCAAAACAGTCCAATTCCAATCCAATAACTTGATTGTTGAAATTCGAATTCAATTAAACATACATTCTTCACTTCATGAGTGAATTCAAGGATTTAATTGGATTTTCAAATAAAATTGCAAATCGACCCAAAGACCTGCTTAGAACCATGATCTACTACTAACTAAACCTGGGAAACCTCCCCCCATCTGTACTTTACCATTTCTATTTTTGACAACTTTTACTCCACTACATTCCTGAAGAAAATTATTTACTTTTTTACTCCATATAATTTCCCTGACACCCAAAAGTACTCACTCCATTTTGAATATTTATTAGCAGGACAGGAAAATGGTCAAATTCACATGGGTATCAAGAGAACATCCCTGGTCGTCCCTACTGCCTCTGATCTGGAGGACTCACTAAACAGAGAACATCCCTGGTCGTCCCTACTGCCTCTGATCTGGAGGACTCACTAAACAGAGAACATCCCTGGTCATCCCTACTGCCTCTGATCTGGAGGACTCACTAAACAGAGAACATCCCTGGTCATCCCTACTGCCTCTGATCTGGAGGACTCACTAAACAGAGAACATCCCTGGTCATCCCTACTGCCTCTGATCTGAAGGACTCACTAAACAGAGAACATCCCTGGTCATCCCTAGTGCCTCTGATCTGGAGGACTCACTAAACAGAGAACATCCCTGGTCGTCCCTACTGCCTCTGATCTGGAGGACTGACTAAACAGAGAACATCCCTGGTCATCCCTACTGTCTCTGATCTGGCGGACTCACTAAACAGAGAACATCCCTGGTCATCCCTACTGCCTCTGATCTGGCGGACTCACTAAAACACACATGCTTCATTTGTAAATGTCTGCATGTTGGAGTGTGCCCCTGGCTATCTGTAAATACATTTAAAAACGGTGCCATCTGGTATGCTTAATATAAGGAATTTGAAATGATTTATACTTTTACTTTTGATACATAAGTACAATTTAAAACCAAATACTTTCACTGAAGTAGTATTTTACTGGGTGATTTTTCCCTTTAGTCATTTTCTATTAAAAAGGTATCTTTCTTGCCTTTTACGCAAGTATGACAATTGGGTACTTTTTCCATCACTGGGCAGTGATCAGCACCGGCCAGGCTATGAGGTGAATTAAAGGTGAGTGTGTACGGGGACAGGTTAGGTGATTGTCTCTCATATCACCATAGGGGTTTGATCAGTTGTTGTGTACTGTATGTACGGGGTCAGGTTAGGTGATTGTCTCTCATATGACCATAGGGGTTTGATCAGTTGTTGTGTACAGTACAGGGTCTAGGGTACTCTTTAAGATTCAATCCGTACCTAAAAACACCCGGTGCTAGCTGAGCAACCTCCCTAACAGAAGAGATGACATCATATCCTGTCAAACCAGTGACATCACGTCCTATTTTGAGGTAGGGGTAACCTGATCCCTGGTGTTCCCTCTATTCCTACAACACCTACTCTCTATTTACACACTCACTCTCTCGGACACAAAGGGTGAGCTCACACAGAGAGGGATGAGGTGAGAGGATGATGGATAGAGGGATGAGATAGAGAAGATGAGTTGAGAGGATGATGTGAGAGGATGATGAGAGGGATGAGGTGAGAAAAGGTTTCCAAAATTCCTTGGTTTTCCCAATTCCAGGTTTGAGGATTCACTGGAGATTGTGTCCCCTACTGATTCTAGAAATCCTCCAACCGGGATTTCTGGAAAACCAGACAATTTTAGATACGATTTTCCAACCATACTGGGGGGGTGGTGGTGTAACGTTAGTAACGTTAGTAACCGGAGCAGAAAAACACTTCACTCAAAACCAACGGCAAAAAAGGGGCAGCCACAGAATCGAGAGGGTAAAGGTCAGAGGTCAAGGCACAGGGAAAATCAAAACAAAAAGCGTTACGAAACACCAAACGAGGGGGAGAATTTTGGTTGCCTCCCAAATGAAACATTATTCCTTACATAATGCACTACTTCTGACCAGGGGCTCTGGTCTATATAGGGGAAAGGGTGCCATTTGGGATGCAAATAATAATAATAAATATATATATATATATATATATAATCTGTAAATATCAAATGAAGACCAAAAAAGGGGTTATTATAGTGGGTGATGTAGTTGCCTACCTTCTCAGAAATCTGAAGGAGAGATTTCTACAAAAACAAAAAGGAACACAAATAAAATAAATATATAAATATATATGTACATTAACTGACAAGTTGTTTCACAAGAGTAGATTTATCAACAGAGAACAATGTGTGCATCCCAAATGGCAACCTATTCCCTATATAGTATACTACTGAGCTCTGGTCTAAAGTAGTGCACTACATAGGGAATAAGGTGCCAGCTCTGGTCTAAAGTAGTGCACTACATAGGGAATAGGGTGCCAGCTCTGGTCTAAAGTAGTGCACTACATAGGGAATAGGGTGCCAGCTCTTTTCAAAAGTAGTGCACTATATAGGGAATAGGGTGCCAGCTCTGGTCTAAAGTAGTGCACTACATAGGGAATAGGGTGCCAGCTCTTGTCAAAAGTAGTGCACTACATAGGGAATAGGGTGCCAGTTCTGGTCAAAAGTAGTGCACTACATAGGGAATAGGGTGCCAGCTCTTTTCAAAAGTAGTGCACTATATAGGGAATAGGGTGCCAGCTCTGGTCTAAAGTAGTGCACTACATAGGGAATAGGGTGCCAGCTCTTTTCAAAAGTAGTGCACTATATAGGGAATAGGGTGCCAGTTCTGGTCAAAAGTAGTGCACTACATAGGGAATAGGGTGCCAGCTCTTTTCAAAAGTAGTGCACTATATAGGGAATAGGGTGCCAGTTCTGGTCAAAAGTAGTGCACTACATAGGGAATAGGGTGCCAGCTCTTTTCAAAAGTAGTGCACTATATAGGGAATAGGGTGCCAGCTCTGGTCTAAAGTAGTGCACTACATAGGGAATAGGGTGCCAGCTCTGGTCTAAAGTAGTGCACTACATAGGGAATAGGGTGCCAGCTCTGGTCTAAAGTAGTGCACTACATAGGGAATAGGGTGCCAGCTCTTGTCAAAAGTAGTGCACTACATAGGGAATAGGGTGCCAGCTCTGGTCTAAAGTAGTGCACTACATAGGGAATAGGGTGCCAGCTCTGGTCTAAAGTAGTGCACTACATAGGGAATAGGGTGCCAGTTCTGGTCAAAAGTAGTGCACTACATAGGGAATAGGGTGCCAGCTCTTTTCAAAAGTAGTGCACTATATAGGGAATAGGGTGCCAGCTCTTGTCAAAAGTAGTGCACTATATAGGGAATAGGGTGCCAGCTCTGGTCTAAAGTAGTGCACTATATAGGGAATAGGGTGCCAGTTCTGGTCAAAAGTAGTGCACTACATAGGGAATAGGGTGCCAGCTCTGGTCTAAAGTAGTGCACTATATAGGGAATAGGGTGCCAGTTCTGGTCAAAAGTAGTGCACTACATAGGGAATAGGGTGCCAGCTCTGGTCAAAAGTAGTGCACTACATAGGGAATAGGGTGCCAGCTCTGGTCAAAAGTAGTGCACTACATAGGGAATAGGGTGCCAACTCTGGTCTAAAGTAGTGCACTATATAGGGAATAGGGTGCCATTTGGGACTCAAAATGTATTCAGCATTTAACTGTCTAACTGAGTCTGTTACTACAGCTGTGGGATTCAGGATTCAAAAAACAACTAAATCCTGTTGTATAATATTTACAATATTTATTTATTTATTTTACATAGAAAACCCCCTTGAAAATATCAAAATAAACTTTGAATAATATATATTTTTAACGCAACTATTTGACAACACCAATAAAATGCTGCATCACAGTTGAATGAGTTTATCAGACAAGTCAAGAGGAATCCAGGGGGACTTTATACTGGATGGATGATGTGTATAAAACCCCGGATGACTGACAGGGGGCGCCGTACTCAGTATATAAAACCCCGGATGACTGACAGGGGGCGCCGTACTCAGTATATAAAACCCTGGATGACTGACAGGGGGCGCCGTACTCAGTATATAAAACCCCGGATGACTGACAGGGGGCGCCGTACTCAGTATATAAAACCCTGGATGACTGACAGGGGGCGCCGTACTCAGTGTATAAAACCCCGGATGACTGGCAGGGGCGCCGTACTCAGTATATAAAACCCCGGATGACTGACAGGGGGCGCCGTACTCAGTGTATAAAACCCCGGATGACTGACAGGGGGCGCCGTACTCAGTATATAAAACCCCGGATGACTGACAGGGGGCGCCGTACTCAGTATATAAAACCCCGGATGACTGACAGGGGCGCCGTACTCAGTATATAAAACCCCGGATGACTGACAGGGGGCGCCGTACTCAGTATATAAAACCCCGGATGACTGGCAGGGGCGCCGTACTCAGTGTATAAAACCCCGGATGACTGGCAGGGGCGCCGTACTCAGTATATAAAACCCCGGATGACTGACAGGGGGCGCCGTACTCAGTATATAAAACCCCGGATGACTGACAGGGGCGCCGTACTCAGTATATAAAACCCCGGATGACTGACAGGGGGCGCCGTACTCAGTGTATAAAACCCCGGATGACTGACAGGGGCGCCGTACTCAGTGTATAAAACCCCGGATGACTGACAGGGGGCGCCGTACTCAGTGTATAAAACCCCGGATGACTGACAGGGGTGCCGTACTCAGTGTATAAAACCCCGGATGACTGACAGGGGGCGCCGTACTCAGTGTATAAAACCCCGGATGACTGACAGGGGGCGCCGTACTCAGTGTATAAAACCCCGGATGACTGACAGGGGGCGCCGTACTCAGTGTATAAAACCCCGGATGATTGACAGGGGCGCCGTACTCAGTATATAAAACCCCGGATGACTGACAGGGGGCGCCCGTACTCAGTATATAAAACCCCGGATGACTGACAGGGGGCGCCGTACTCAGTGTATAAAACCCCGGATGACTGACAGGGGGCGCCGTACTCAGTGTATAAAACCCCGGATGACTGACAGGGGGCGCCGTACTCAGTGTATAAAACCCCGGATGACTGACAGGGGGCGCCGTACTCAGTGTATAAAACCCCGGATGACTGACAGGGGGCGCCGTACTCAGTGTATAAAACCCTGGATGACTGACATGACTGACAGGGGCGCCGTACTCAGTATATAAAACCCCGGATGACTGACAGGGGGCGCCGTACTCAGTGTATAAAACCCCGGATGACTGACAGGGGCGCCGTACTCAGTATATAAAACCCCGGATGACTGACAGGGGGCGCCGTACTCAGGATGACTGACAGGGGGCGCCGTAGTAGGATGACTGACAGGGGCGCCGTATAAAAACCCCGGATGACTGACAGGGGGCGCCGTACTCAGTGTATAAAACCCCGGATGACTGACAGGGGCGCCGTACTCAGTATATAAAACCCCGGATGACTGACAGGGGGCGCCGTACTCAGTGTATAAAACCCCGGATGACTGACAGGGGGCGCCGTACTCAGTATATAAAACCCCGGATGACTGACAGGGGGCGCCGTACTCAGTATATAAAACCCCGGATGACTGGCAGGGGGCGCCGTACTCAGTGTATAAAACCCCGGATGACTGACAGGGGGCGCCGTACTCAGTGTATAAAACCTCGGATGACTGACAGGGGGCGCCGTACTCAGTGTATAAAACCCCGGATGACTGACAGGGGGCGCCGTACTCAGTATATAAAACCCCGGATGACTGACAGGGGGCGCCGTACTCAGTATATAAAACCCCGGATGACTGACAGGGGGCGCCGTACTCAGTGTATAAAACCCCGGATGACTGACAGGGGGCGCCGTACTCAGTATATAAAACCCCGGATGACTGACAGGGGGCGCCGTACTCAGTGTATAAAACCCCGGATGACTGACAGGGGCGCCGTACTCAGTGTATAAAACCCCGGATGACTGACAGGGGCGCCGTACTCAGTGTATAAAACCCCGGATGACTGACAGGGGCGCCGTACTCAGTATATAAAACCCGGATGACTGACAGGGGCGCCGTAGTCAGTGTATAAAACCCCGGATGACTGACAGGGGCGCCGTACTCAGTGTATAAAACCCCGGATGACTGACAGGGGCGCCGTACTCAGTATATAAAACCCCGGATGACTGACAGGGGGCGCCGTACTCAGTATATAAAACCCCGGATGACTGACAGGGGCGCCGTACTCAGTATATAAAACCCTGGATGACTGGCAGGGGGCGCCGTACTCAGTGTATAAAACCCCGGATGACTGACAGGGGGCGCCGTACTCAGTGTATAAAACCCCGGATGACTGACAGGGGGCACCGTACTCAGTATATAAAACCCCGGATGATTGACAGGGGGCGCCGTACTCAGTGTATAAAACCCTGGATGACTGACAGGGGGCGCCGTACTCAGTATATAAAACCCCGGATGACTGACAGGGGGCGCCGTACTCAGTGCATAAAATACAAAAACCTTACACCTTTCCGTGTAAGCCAATCAGACGGCTGGGTTCAGCAGCGTCGGATGCAGGCATGGTCTCCATTCCATAGGCGGGATATTCAGATTCCTGTGTTTACGAGAACATTGAACGGTCTCCATTGAAGCCACCACACAGCCATCTTCATGGTCCCCCTCCATTGTAACAAATATTTTGGAAGCTATAACAATGCATTTATTCATTAACGTCTACATGTGTTTTTGCCAAGTATATTATATTACAGACACCTTAATCCATACTGTTAAATTAATAAATAAAAAAATTGCAAAAAAAATAGTCTTAAAAAAAAATATATATATATATATATCCTTCATACTAATGTTACTGTCCCCATGACAACAAATACATACTTAAAACACATGTAATATTGCCCTAGCAACATTTTATTAAAATAATCTAGAATTCCATTCGTATTGGGGGAATGCTTCTTCAAAGCCTCTCATAGGCCACGACAGAACATCAGCAATCCGGGGTTGACACACGTCATTGGTCGGCACCGTTTCCCCTATGTAGTGTACGACTACTATAATCTACTCTGGGTTGAAAGTCGTACATTACATAGGGAATAGGAAGACATTTGGGTCGCAAAGACTTCGTTATAATGGGTATTAGATCAACATTTCCAAATTAACATCCAAACAACTATAAAAAAAATTTAAAAAGGTACTCCCATGATGTTTGAGGGTGAGAATTTAATAAACAAACAAACCCCTTTAATGTCAAATGGAATGTTCTGAGACACAGCGAGAGGTCCAGGACTGAACCAAATAAATATGGGTTTGCGAGGTGGTTTCGAATGTTAAAATGTGACACTTTGGGAGGGTAAACGCCCTACTTGGTGGTAGGACAGGTGGTGAGGTCAGGTCATGTGATACACCGGTAAACGGTCTGTGTGTTATTTGATACCTTAATAAAACACAGTGCCACTGAAACAAGAGCTCTTATTTTTCATTGCTTCTCCTTTCCGCCAACACAGAGGGCTCCAGAGCGCGAGCTTCTCCTTTCAGCCAACACACAGAGCTCCAGAGCGCGAGCTTCTCCTTTCCGCCAACACACAGGGCTCCAGAGCGCGAGCTTCTCCTTTCCGCCAACACAGAGGGCTCCAGAGCGCGAGCTTCTCCTTTCAGCCAACACACAGGGCTCCAGAGCGCGAGCTTCTCCTTTCCGCCAACACACAGGGCTCCAGAGCGCGAGCTTCTCCTTTCAGCCAACACACAGGGCTCCAGAGCGCGAGCTTCTCCTTTCAGCCAACACACAGGGCTCCAGAGCGCGAGCTTCTCCTTTCAGCCAACACACAGGGCTCCAGAGCGCGAGCTTCTCCTTTCCGCCAACACACAGAGCTCCAGAGCGCGAGCTTCTCCTTTCCGCCAACACACAGAGCTCCAGAGCGCGAGCTTCTCCTTTCCGCCAACACACAGAGCTCCAGAGCGCGACCAATGCAACTAAATATTTTCCTGTGCGACCTTGAGTTGTACTCTGGGAACATTGTGCGACTACGAAAAAAATTAGCCCAAATAACAAATGTTGTAATGACCAATACTACCCTGGACCAACACTACCCTGGACCAACACTACCCTGGACCAACACTACCCTGGACCAACACTACCCTGGACCAACACTACCCCGACCAACACTACCCTGGACCAACACTACCCTGGACCAACACTACCCCGACCAACACTACCCTGGACCAACACTACCCCGACCAACACTACCCTGGACCAACACTACCCCGACCAACACTACCCTGGACCAACACTACCCTGGACCAACACTACCCTGGACCAACACTACCCTGGACCAACTCGACCCCGACCAACACTACACCGACCAACACTACCCTGGACCGACACTACCCCGACCAACTCTACCCTGGACCGACACTACCCCGACCAACTCTATCCTGGACCGACACTACCCCGACCGACACTACCCTGGACCGACACTACCCTGGACCAACACAACCCTGGACCAACACAACCCTGGACCAACACAACCCTGGACCAACACAACCCTGGACCAACACAACCCTGGACCAACACAACCCTGGACCAACACTACCCTGGACCAACACTACCCTGGACCAACACTACCCTGGACCAACACTACCCTGGACCAACACTACCCTGGACCAACACTACCCTGGACCGACTCTACCCTGGACCGACACTACCCCGACCAACTCTATCCTGGACCGACACTTCCCCGACCAACTCTACCCTGGACCGACACTACCCCGACCGACACTACCCGGACCAACACTACCCTGGACCAACACTACCCCGGACCAACACTACCCTGGACCAACACTACCCTGGACCAACACTACCCCGACCAACACTAGATCTGACCCATATTACCAACGCACCATTTTAATCTTCCTAGAGCGGATCGCATGTTATATTCGTAGACCCGGTCGTGGGCCGTTCTAAAACGACTCACACAGACGTCGTTAACCATTCATTTAGACTTTGTTCGGTCACGTTACCTCATTGGCTAGCTGGTAACTATAACAACAGTATATCCAAACATTTTGGAAAGGGGGAGGGGCACAGATATAAATGTAGCTTCTTCAGGAGATCAATGATCAGATGACAGATCTCTGGCATGACATCATCACAAACCTGACGTTTGTTTTTTAAAGAGACAGTGTACAATTTTCACTGTAAATGCGTGTCAATCGTGCCTTTGCATAATGTAGAAGCCTAATGTTCCACACAGGTATTCTTCTTCTATAATAAACCAAGGGATTTACAGTGGTACATGTTAGTTTCTGGGGCTCAACATGTGCTTCAAAATAAGCTACAATTCATATAGGCTGTATCTCAATGTGTGTGTGTGTGTGTATCTGTGTGTATCTGTGTGTGTGTGTGTATCTGTGTGTGTGTGTGTGTGTGTGTGTGTGTATCTGTGTGTGTGTGCGTGTCTGTGTGTTTCTGTGCGTATCTGTGTGTGTGTGTGTCTGTGTGTATCTGTGTGTGTGCGTGTCTGTGCGTATCTGTGTGTGTGCCTGTGTGTGTATCTGTGCGTGCGTGTCTGTGTGTATCTGTGTGTGTGCGCGTATCTGTGTGTGTGCGCGCGTGTCTGTGTGTGTGTGTGCGCGTGTCTGTATCTGTGTGTGCGTCTGTCTGTCTGCCTGTCTTTCTGTCTGTCTGTCTCTGTGTGTGTGTGTGTGCGCGTGTCTGTGTGTATCTGTGTGTGTGCGTGCGCGTGTCTGTGTGTATCTGTGTGTGTGTGTGCGCGCGTGTCTGTGTGTATCTGTGTGTGTGTGTGCGTGTGTCTGTGTGTATCTGTGTGTGCGTCTGTCTGTCTGTATGTGTCTGTGTATGTGTGTCTGTGTGTGTATCTGTGTATGTGTGTGTCTGTGTGTGTGTCTGTGTCTACAAGAGAGGCGTTAAAGAAAGAGAAAGAATATCATAAAGTGTGAAAGAAACAGAGGCCGCTAAGTCTGTGTGAGCAAATATGAGAGGGAAAGAGAGCGCTGTGTGACAGCTGTGTATGAGAGAGAGAGGCAGAGCGAGAGGCAGAGCGAGGCAGAGTGAGAGAGAGAGAGCAAGGCAGAACGAGAGAGAGAGCGAGGCAGAACGAGAGAGAGAGCGAGGCAGAACGAGAGAGAGAGCGAGGCAGAACAAGAGAGAGCGAGGCAGAACGAGAGAGCGAGGCAGAACGAGAGAGAGAGCGAGGCAGAACGAGAGAGAGAGCGAGGCAGAACGAGAGAGAGAGCGAGGCAGAACGAGAGAGAGAGCGAGGCAGAACGAGAGAGAGAGCGAGGCAGAATGAGAGAGAGAGGCAGAATGAGAGAGAGGCAGAATGAGAGAGAGAGGCAGAATGAGAGAGAGAGGCAGAGCGAGCGAGAGGCAGAGCGAGCGAGAGGCAGAGCGAGCGAGAGGCAGAGCGAGCGAGAGGCAGAGCGAGCGAGAGGCAGAGCGAGCGAGAGGCAGAGCGAGCGAGAGGCAGAGCGAGAGAGAGGCAGAGCGAGAGAGAGGCAGAGCGAGAGAGAGGCAGAGCGAGAGAGAGGCAGAGCGAGAGAGGCAGAGAGAGAGAGAGTATGTGCAGTGTGTGTGTGTCAAGGTGTCCTCACCAGTGGTATTTATAGTTGTGGTTAAGTGATACCTCTGCTGTAACCATGACTACTGTCGCTACGGAGGAGGAGACATCTTACAGTAAAGTGTGTCTGTGTGTTGTGTGGCAGGAACACATACATACAGGAGGGAATCACAGGGTAGGTAGAGGACAGGAGAGGGACTCACTGGGTAGGTAGAGGACACGAGAGGGACTCACTGGGTAAGTAGAGGACAGGAGAGGGACTCACTGGGTAGGTAGAGGACAGGAGAGGGACTCACAGGGTAGGTAGAGGACAGGAGAGACTCACAGGGTAGGTAGAGGACAGGAGAGGGACTCACTGGGTAGGTAGAGGACAGGAGAGGGACTCACTGGGTAGGTAGAGGACAGGAGAGGGACTCACTGGGTAGGTAGAGGACAGGAGAGGGACTCACTGGGTAGGTAGAGGACAGGAGAGGGACTCACTGGGTAAGTAGAGGACAGGAGAGGGACTCACTGGGTAGGTAGAGGACAGGAGAGGGACTCACTGGGTAAGTAGAGGACAGGAGAGGGACTCACAGGGTAGGTAGAGGACAGGAGAGACTCACAGGGTAGGTAGAGGACAGGAGAGAGAGTCACTGGGTAGTTTAGAGGACAGGAGAGACTCACAGGGTAGGTAAAGGACAGGAGAGGGACTCACTGGGTAGGTAGAGGACAGGAGAGGGACTCACTGGGTAGGTAGAGGACAGGAGAGGGACTCACAGGGTAGGTAGAGGACAGGAGAGACTCACAGGGTAGGTAGAGGACAGGAGAGGGACTCACTGGGTAGGTAGAGGACAGGAGAGGGACTCACTGGGTAGGTAGAGGACAGGAGAGGGACTCACTGGGTAGGTAGAGGACAGGAGAGGGACTCACTGGGTAGGTAGAGGACAGGAGAGGGACTCACAGGGTAGGTAGAGGACAGGAGAGGGACTCACTGGGTAGGTAGAGGACAGGAGAGGGACTCACTGGGTAGGTAGAGGACAGGAGAGGGACTCACAGGGCAGGTAGAGGACAGGAGAGGGACTCACAGGGTAGGTAGAGGACAGGAGAGAGAGTCACTGGGTAGTTTAGAGGACAGGAGAGACTCACAGGGTAGGTAGAGGACAGGAGAGGGACTCACTGGGTAGGTAGAGGACAGGAGAGGGACTCACTGGGTAGGTAGAGGACAGGAGAGGGACTCACTGGGTAAGTAGAGGACAGGAGAGGGACTCACAGGGTAGGTAGAGGACAGGAGAGACTCACAGGGTAGGTAGAGGACAGGAGAGGGACTCACTGGGTAGGTAGAGGACAGGAGAGGGACTCACTGGGTAGGTAGAGGACAGGAGAGGGACTCACAGGGTAGGTAGAGGACAGGAGAGGGACTCACTGGGTAGGTAGAGGACAGGAGAGGGACTCACTGGGTAGGTAGAGGACAGGAGAGGGACTCACTGGGTAGGTAGAGGACAGGAGAGGGACTCACTGGGTAGGTAGAGGACAGGAGAGGGACTCACTGGGTAGGTAGAGGACAGGAGAGGGACTCACAGGGTAGGTAGAGGACAGGAGAGGGACTCACTGGGTAGGTAGAGGACAGGAGAGGGACTCACTGGGTAGGTAGAGGACAGGAGAGGGACTCACAGGGCAGGTAGAGGACAGGAGAGGGACTCACAGGGTAGGTAGAGGACAGGAGAGAGAGTCACTGGGTAGTTTAGAGGACAGGAGAGACTCACAGGGTAGGTAGAGGACAGGAGAGGGACTCACTGGGTAGGTAGAGGACAGGAGAGGGACTCACTGGGTAGGTAGAGGACAGGAGAGGGACTCACTGGGTAAGTAGAGGACAGGAGAGGGACTCACAGGGTAGGTAGAGGACAGGAGAGACTCACAGGGTAGGTAGAGGACAGGAGAGGGACTCACTGGGTAGGTAGAGGACAGGAGAGGGACTCACTGGGTAGGTAGAGGACAGGAGAGGGACTCACAGGGTAGGTAGAGGACAGGAGAGGGACTCACTGGGTAGGTAGAGGACAGGAGAGGGACTCACTGGGTAGGTAGAGGACAGGAGAGGGACTCACAGGGCAGGTAGAGGACAGGAGAGGGACTCACAGGGTAGGTAGAGGACAGGAGACGGACTCACTGGGTAGGTAGAGGACAGGAGTGGGACTCACAGGGTAGGTAGAGGACAGGACAGGGACTCACTGGGTAGGTAGAGGACAGGAATGAGACAGGGTAGGTAGAGGACAAGAAAGGGACTCACAGGGTAGGTAGAGGACAGGAGAGAGACTCACTGGGTAGGTAGAGGACAGGAGAGACTCACAGGGCAGGTAGAGGACAGGAGAAAGACTCACTGGGTAGGTAGAGGACAGGAGAGAGACTCACAGGGCAGGTAGAGGACAGGAGAGGGACTCACAAGGTAGGTAGAGGACAGGAGAGGGACTCACTGGGTAGGTAGAGGACAGGAGAGGGACTCACTGGGTAGGTAGAGGACAGGAGAGGGACTCACTGGGTAGGTAGAGGACAGGAATGAGACAGGGTAGGTAGAGGACAAGAAAGGGACTCACAGGGTAGGTAGAGGACAAGAAAGGGACTCACAGGGTAGGTAGAGGACAGGAGAGGGACTCACTGGGTAGGTAGAGGACAGGAGAGGGACTCACTGGGTAGGTAGAGGACAGGAGAGGGACTCACTGGGTAGGTAGAGGACAGGAGAGGGACTCACTGGGTAGGTAGAGGACAGGAGAGGGACTCACTGGGTAGGTAGAGGACAGGAGAGGGACTCACTGGGTAGGTAGAGGACAGGAGAGGGACTCACTGGGTAGGTAGAGGACAGGAGAGGGACTCACTGGGTAGGTAGAGGACAGGAGAGGGACTCACAGGGCAGGTAGAGGACAGGAGAGGGACTCACAGGGCAGGTAGAGGACAGGAGACAGACTCACTGGGTAGGTAGAGGACAGGAGAGGGACTCACTGGGTAGGTAGAGGACAGGAATGAGACAGGATAGGTAGAGGACAAGAAAGGGACTCACAGGGTAGGTAGAGGACAGGAGAGAGACTCACTGGGTAGGTAGAGGACAGGAGAGACTCACAGGGCAGGTAGAGGACAGGAGAAAGACTCACTGGGTAGGTAGAGGACAGGAGAGGGACTCACTGGGTAGGTAGAGGACAGGAGAGGGACTCACTGGGTAGGTAGAGGACAGGAGAGGGACTCATTGGGTAGGTAGAGGACAGGAGAGGGACTCACTGGGTAGGTAGAGGACAGGAGAGGGACTCACTGGGTAGGTAGAGGACAGGAGAGGGACTCACTGGGTAGGTAGAGGACAGGAGACGGACTCACTGGGTAGGTAGAGGACAGGAGAGGGACTCACAGGGTAGGTAGAGGACAGGAGAGACTCACAGGGTAGGTAGAGGACAGGAGAGGGACTCACTGGGTAGGTAGAGGACAGGAGAGGGACTCACTGGGTAGGTAGAGGACAGGAGAGGGACTCACTGGGTAGGTAGAGGACAGGAATGAGACAGGGTAGGTAGAGGACAAGAAAGGGACTCACAGGGTAGGTAGAGGACAGGAGAGAGACTCACTGGGTAGGTAGAGGACAGGAGAGACTCACTGGGTAGGTAGAGGACAGGAGAGAGACTCACAGGGCAGGTAGAGGACAGGAGAGGGACTCACAGGGTAGGTAGAGGACAGGAGAGGGACTCACTGGGTAGGTAGAGGACAGGAGAGGGACTCACTGGGTAGGTAGAGGACAGGAATGAGACAGGGTAGGTAGAGGACAAGAGAGGGACTCACAGGGTAGGTAGAGGACAAGAGAGGTGATGTCATTCAGAATTAAAGACCTGATGATAACCACATATCTGTGTGTATGCCATGTGTCCAGTCAGTCAATCAGCCTGTCCAGTCAGTCCGTCAGTCAGTCAGTCTGTCCAGTCAGTCAGTCCGGTCAGTCAGTCAGTCTGTCCAGTCAGTCAGTCTGTCAGTCAGTCCGGTCA